>NW_028242230.1:0-247972 GCF_964263255.1 Lissotriton vulgaris | reverse complement strand
ACCCTCACTCACCCTCAACCCCTCACCCTCACTCACCCTCAACCCCTCACCCTCACTCACCCTCACTCTCACTCACCCTCACCCTCCCTCACCCTCACCCACCCTCACCCACCCTCACTCACCCTCACCCACCCTCAACCCCTCATCCTCACTCACCCTCATCCTCACTCACCCTCACCCCCTCACCCTCAACACCTCACCCTCACTCACCCTCACCCTCACTCACCCTCAACCCCTCACCCTCAATCCCTCACCCTCACTCATCCTCACTCACAACCCCTCACCCCTCACTCACCCTCACCATCACTCACCCTCACTCACCCTCACTCACCCTCACTCACCCCTCACTCACCCCTCTCTCACCCTCAACACCTCACCCTCACTCACCCTCAACCCCTCACCTCACTCACCCTCACCCTCTCTCACCCTCAACACCTCACCCTCACTCACCCTCACTCACTCTCAACCCCTCACCCACCCTCACCCTCACTCACCCTCAACACCTCACCCTCACTCACCCTCAACCCCTCACCCTCCCTCACCCTCAACCCCTCACCCTCCCTCACCCTCAACCCCTCACTCACCCTCACTCTCACTCACCCTCACTCACCCTCAACCCCTCAGCCTCACCCTCACCCTCACTCACCCTCAACACCTCACCCTCACTCACTCTCAACCCCTCACCCACCCTCACCCTCACCCTCACTCACCCTCAACACCTCACCCTCACTCACCCTCAACCCCTCACCCTCCCTCACCCTCAACCCCTCACCCTCCCTCACCCTCAACCCCTCACCCTCAACCCCTCCCCCTCGACCCCTCCCCCTCAACCCCTCACCCTCACTCAGCCTCACTCACCCTCAACACCTCACCCTCACTCACCCTCAACACCTCACCCTCACTCACCCTCAACACCTCACCCTCAACCCCTCACCCTCACTCACCCTCACAACACATATTGTGTTACAATAGGTGTCACATTTGCAAAAGATAAAACTATTGGCATTGTAAATAACAAAGCTATTAATTCGCTATTTTCAAAACAAGCACATAAATAAAAAATGTGTCCTTTACAATACCAATAGCTCAAACTTTCCTAATGCAAGACCTATTGCATTGCTGTGCTTCTCTCCCCTGCTGCACTCTCCTGCTCTCTAGAGATGTGGCCTAACGACAAGAGCTGCCATCTAAGTCACGTAAATACAAAATATGTTGCATTCCAAATGCTATAGGTGTCACATTCGCAAAAGTTATAACTATTGGCATTGTAAATGACAAAGCCATCAATTTAGCAATTTTAAAAACCAACAAATAAATAACATATGTCATTTACAATACCAATAACTCCAACTTTTCTAATGCGAGACCTATTGCATTTCCAATGCTTGTTTAGATTTGCTGAATCCGCTCCCGTTTTTTTTATCAGAGGTCTGACCCGAGCCACCTTAAGACTAGATGGAAGATAGCCCTTCGACAATGACATATTGAGAAAGGAGACAATGTGATTTTCCAGGATGGGACGCGCCATCCGGAAGACCCTGGGGGGACAGGGGTCAGCCGGTGACCCTGATTTGATGCTATTCATCAGTTGCTCAAGCTTTGTGGAATCGATCTCGGGAAAGCTTGAGATGATACAGTCCTGAGGAATTTCAACATTCTGCAATGGGATAAACCCATTTACTGTGTTGTTTTTGATCTCAGAAAGAATAATTTCCACCTTCTCTAAGAAGTACTGTTGGAAAGTGTTACAATCCATCTTTGTATCAGTATTGACCGTTTTTTTTGTCAAATCTGTCAAGATGATAAAAGTTTCTTTCTGAACATTATGCGCCTGCTTTGTGCGGGTGTCAAAGTATTCTGCTTTTGCTACCAGAATAACTTTCTTATAAGCGTTTAATGTAGTTTTGTACTGTTCACAATCAATTTCCTCCTTTGTCTTCCTCCAACTCCTTTCCACACGACGAAGCTCTTTTTTATGTTCTCTCAAAGGAGGGGTAAACCACGGCGCACCTTTCCCCAGCCCTTTTACTTTTGGAGCCTCTCCGGGGCTATCTGATCGATCGCCTGAGTAAGATTCTGAGTTAAATTCATATAATCCTGATCTAGATTGCCGCTGAGAGGGTTAATGCAATGTGGAAGAGTATCTGTCAAGGTTTGTAAATCAACCGTCTTCCATTGGCGAACTTTCTTCATTTTCGGGGCTTGGGTTAAAGGTTTCCCATTGATAGGCATAACATAATTGATCGGATAATGGTCCGACCAAACACAGGGTAGGACATCTTGAATGATCACCTCAGGGTCCGAGGTCCAAACGAGGTCAAGCGTGTGTCCCCTGTTATGCGTGGGACCTTCTATCAGCTGCTTCAAGCCAATTGAGGACATAAAGAACTCCAATTGTCGAGATACCGAGTCTTTAATAATTTTCTCCCAGTGTAGATTAAAGTCACCGGTTACCACCACCTTTTGGTATCTAGTACAGATATCTGATATAATGGGGGCGAAAAGATCGTTAAATGCTAGCGTAGAGTTAGGGGGCGATAAATTGTAAGAATCACAAAACATGAGTTATTAAAAACAACCTTTACTCCAAGTAGATCTGCCAGATCCACCGATTCCGCTATTAAATTTTCTACTCTCAAGTGCTTCTTAAATAGAATTGCGACTCCTCCACCTCGAGAGATGTTAGCATGATTTTGCCAGACTGCATCATATTCTTTAGGGAGACTGCTATGATGTCTGGTACTGAATTTCCATCTAGCCATGTTTCAGTTAAAGTTAAAATATCTATATCTCCCTCTTGAAGAAGAGTAAAAATTTCAAGATGATGCTTGACCCGCACAGAGGTACCCTTCTGTACCCATATGCTTCCAGATCGCCCTGTAACTCTGCCAAAGCTCTGGAGGCGCCCCCTGTTGCCTAAAGAGCCCCCCACCAAAACAGTACCTTTCTCACTGCAACCTGCAATTTCCCTGGCCTCATTCATGTCCAGTAGGCACAGATTCAAACCCACCTGAACCAAGAGCACCCCAGCACACATACATACATACATACATACCTCCTGCAACCTGTAGTTGCAGTCCTTCTAGCATTTCGTGCTCCCTAACACCTGTTTCCCCAATGTATTGAACAGCAGCACACTTGCTTAGGAGACCGCTTCCACATCCAGCCTATATACTCTAGCTATGCGGACGGGGCATTTCATGCATCACTGAAGCAACCCGTAACTTAGTGGTTTACGATTGGGTAGGTACACATCAGCCGGTGTTCATTTGCTGATGGACCTCGGAAAATGTACTGTGTCTTGGGATTGGTAACCAGAACGCTTGTTCATTGGCTTTGGTGTGGTGAATAGAACATATGACCTCTGTAACAATTGTTTCTGATTCACGCTCCCACCTTCTATCAGTATGCGGGGACCCCATTACTATTTCAATTTGTAACTTTGAGTGACACTTTTATTAGGTGAAGTACGATTCTGACTACATGGGGCATGGTTAGACACGTAGCAAACAAGCATTTTCAATGCAATAGGACTAGCATTTACACCAGACCTTTTGCATTGGAAACGGGTGGGCGGGTGGATCGGGGTCTGATTAAGGCACGAAAAATGGGAGTGAGGGGGCGGGAGAGAAGGCATCGATAGTGGAAGTGGAGGGGGTGGGCAGGGGAACAAAATAGTGCTCAGTAAAGGGTTCAGTAGCCATGGAAGTAGACATGGCCATCATAAGGAGAGACTTGCAGCCTATAAACCAATCTGAAGGCAGAATTTAGAAAGGACACAGACACAAGCCAATTAAAAAGTGGGTGGGGAGTGGGCGGGGCTTCCCTCATGTGGTCTACGACCACAGATCAACCCCGGAACAGCGCTTGCTTGCTGGCTCATGGCTTGACCTAAAATAAGTATGGGCACGCTGTGCCCTTTGGATTCAACCCACTTCGACCACCCTCTCACCCCGACCTCTGCACCACAGGATGTAAGGCACTAGATCAAAGCGCTTTGGACTCTGGGGACAGGGCGTAACTCCACACATGCACACCCTCAGGTTTGCTAACATGAGGGTGTAACTTGCACCCTCAGCCTCATACAACATGTAGACACAGACCACTACGTCCCAGACACCAGCAACACACAACACTCACAGGAAACGCGCAACACCCACCGGAAGTACACAACAGCCACTGGAAATCCCCACACCCCACAAACACAGGCTCCCCACCATACACTCCTTCTGCCCCCTCACATTACATCACACATGACATGTTCAATAACATCAATGATGACTTCTCAAATGACATTATTGATGACATCACAAAATCTTTTTGACAACGTCCAATAGCGTTTTGGACTTAAAATCAAAATTCTACACACTACCGCTGTGGACGATTTTCTCTTCCCCTTAAGGGTACTACCCACTTAAATGCTTGACGTGATCCGCAATGTTAAGTTAAAAAATGCACTTTGTAGTTTAGTAAGATTCACCACACACTTTTCTAAGGGAGGCCCAGTGCCGCACACCCCTTGAGCCATGGTTATTACACCAATGAGAGACCAACCACTTTTAAGTGGGGAACCTGCACATTCAACCATCTTGAATGCCTGACAATCTTCAGTGAAGTTCTGGAAAAAAAATCCACACGCCTTTGAGCGTCCTCGCTACATAGAATTTGTCTCTAGCACTGCATTACAACGATTTAATATAGACACATGGCCCATGTCGAATGGTGGATAATCAGTCATGAACTAGAGGCTCAGCCTTTCTCGAAGATTGTTTGGAACAGCCTTGGCATTAAGCTTGAACCAACTTTTAAACACAATCCTGCAATGCTCATTAGGGGGGCTCAGCCTTTATTTTGTTTCACGGGGGAGCGGTACTTGAACCCCAAACTTTACTGATTTGTGAATGGAGCAGCACGTACCTTTCAAGGTGCACAATCAAGCTTGCTTCCAGGCTTACGCTATTTTCATACTATCGATCATGTACACTCCGCCACTATGCTGTGTATGACGATGGTATTATCAGTGATTGTTAGACGGACCGGGAGGGTCGGCCGAGGACAAGGGGAGAGGTCTCCGGGGAGAGCCGTCTCCAGCGATCGTACAGACGAGTAACTTCCCCCCCCACAGAGGTACACCACACAGAAATAAGGTTTATCGTTCTTTATAAGCAATTCGTTAAGTACGGTGGAATGGTACAAGGAGGTCTGGACTCAGGGGTCCCCTCGATTCTAGTCTCTTGGTTTGGGGAGAGGGGATAGCGGGACAGTCTTGTTACCAATCTGGTAGATGCGATGATAAGATAGATAGCTCACAATCCTCGAGCTCGGCGTTCTAGATGATCGGGCCGCGGCGGAGCCAGCAGGTCCCGAGAAGGTGGTAGTTACAAACTGTCCGCGGCCACGCCAGCAGGTCCCGACGAGGATGAAGGCTTCAGAAGGTTGCGGCAGCGCCAGCAGGCAAGACGGTAGTTCCGACGAGGATGAAGGCTTCAGAAGGTTGCGGCAGCGCCAGCAGGCAAGACGGTAGTTCGCAAGGCAGGGCTACGGCAGCGCCAGTAGTCCGTCAAGGATGAGTTCTTCACTGCGTCTCTCGACTCCAGGATACAACTGTCTTCCTGCTCTGGAGCTGCCCCAGTTATAGGTCTGGCGCCCTTTGATGTCCGGACCCTCGCACTTGGAGGTCGGGAGGTCCGGGATGAGGGAGTCCAGACACCCAGCAGGGGGGTGGAGCCAGCGCCTGGGGGAGCTGGGGGCGATCGGCACCTGGCGGGGGAGAGCCATCGACACTTCTTCCTCCCATTGACCTGCCAAGTGGTCCGTTCACCTCCTGGGTGGATTTTGGTGCCGGGATGTCGGGGCCTGGCCAGGCCCAGGGTTAGGGTCGATCGGAGGCCATGCGGCCTCGTGGTGCAATGTCCAAGATGGCGCCCAGGCCGGGCGAGGGGGCCGGTAGTGATTTGGGCCCAGGATGCAGGGATGTCCGGGGGCAGGGGTCCCGTATGAGACGGGGAGCGGGTGGTTACTGCGGGTTACACCTGGAGGGCCGGGCTCGGGCCTTGTCATGCGGGGAGGGAGCAAGCCCTTCACGTGGCCTGTCCAACATGCGT
Organism: Lissotriton vulgaris; assembly: GCF_964263255.1. Taxonomy (NCBI): domain Eukaryota; kingdom Metazoa; phylum Chordata; class Amphibia; order Caudata; family Salamandridae; genus Lissotriton; species Lissotriton vulgaris. The sequence continues at coordinate 241,868 of NW_028242230.1, read as the reverse complement.
CCCCCCCAGCTGAAGGCGGGGAGAGTCACCCATCCTCTTGGGGACTCTCCTCGTCGAGGCGGAAAAAGCGTGACAGGCCATCTACGTTGGCGTGGTCTTGCCCAGGTCGATGCTCCACAGTGAAGTCCATCCCCTGCAGGGAGATGGACCAACGCAATAGTTTTGGGTTTTCCCCCCGCATCTGCATCAGGCACTGCAGGGGCCGATGATCTGTCTGCACCCGGAAGTGGGTACCAAAGAGATAAGGCCGGAGCTTTTTGAGGGCCCACACCACTGCGACGGCCTCCCTCTCGATGGTGCTCCAGCGCTGTTCTCGGGCCAGGAGACGTCTGCTGATGAAGGCCACTGGTTGGTCAAGTCCTTCGGGGTTTAGCTGGGAAAGGACTGCCCCAATGCCATGGTCGGAGGCATCCGTTTGGACGATGAATTCCCGACTGTAGTCGGGGGCCTGGAGCACAGGGGCGGAGCACATGGCGGCCTTCAGTTTCTCGAAGGCCGCTTGACAGTCTGGGGTCCAGTTGACCTTCTTTGGGTGGTTTTTGGATGTGAGTTCCGTGAGGGGCCCCACAATGCTGCCATAGTCCCTCACGAACCGCCGGTAGTAGCCTGTGAGTCCCAAGAAGGCGCGGACCTCGGTCTGGGTGATGGGGGGCTGCCAGGACTGGATGGCAGCGATCTTGAGTTGCAGAGGGGCCACCAGACCGCTTCCCACCTGGTGTCCGAGATAGGTCACGGACCCCTGGCCAATTTGGCATTTGCTGGCCTTGATCGTGAGGCCGGCTCGTTGGAGGGCCTGCAGAACCTCTCGGAGGTGGTCGAGGTGGTCGGACCAGAGGCGGCTGTACACAGCGATATCGTCCAGGTAGGCGGCGCTGAACTCCTCAAGTCCCGCCAGGACCTGGTTCACTAGCCGCTGAAAAGTTGCTGGGGCATTCTTCATGCCGAATGGCATGACCTTGAAGTGGTAGTGGCCATCAGGAGTGGAGAAGGCAGATCGTTCTTGGGCCCGGGGTGTGAGACCAATCTGCCAGTAGCCCGCTGTCAGGTCGAAGATGCTGAGGTAGCGGGCAGCTCCCATGCGGTCGATCAGTTCATCTGCTCGGGGGATGGGATGTGCGTCGGTTCTGGTAACGGCGTTCAAGCCCCGGTAGTCGACGCAGAACCGGAGCTCAGGAGTGGTGCCGGGGGCGGCCGCTTTGGGGACCAGTACCACTGGGCTGGCCCAGGGGCTGTCTGAGGGCTCGATGACCCCGAGCGTGAGCATTTTTGACACCTCCTCCTGGATGCAGGCCCGTACCCGATCTGGTACGCGGTAGGCCCGATGTCGGATAGGGGGACTGTCTCCAGTGTCCCCGTCGTGCAAGCACCAGGGGGTGACCCCTGGGGTGAGGGAGAACAGGGTTGCGAACTGCAGTAGGAGGTCTCGGCAGCCTTGGCGCTGGTCCGGGGTGAGGGCCTCTGAGAGTCGGACCCCGTCCACGGACCCGTCCTTCTCCCGAGTCCGTAGGAGATCAGGGAGGGGTTCGGAATCCTCTTCGACTCCGCTGTCAGTCGCCATCAGGAGGCTGAGCTCCGAACACACAAAGTGGGGTTTTAATCTATTGGCGTGGAGGACCCGGAGGGGGTTCCGTGCAGATTCCATATCGATGAGGTAGGTGACAGGGCTCTTGCGCTCGACCACTTTGAAGGGTCCGGTCCACTTGTCCTGCAAGGCGCATGGTTCGGTGGGGGACATCACCCACACTTGTTGGCCGGGTTCGAATTCGATGGAGGAGGCATTTTGATCGTACCACCTTTTCATGTCTTCCTGACTGGCCTCCAGGTTCGCTTTTGCCATTAATCTGAATCGCCTGGTCTGATTGCGTAGGGTCAGGAGGTACTTGAAAACATCTGGAGGGTTCTTCAGGGGGGGCATCTCCCAACCTTCTTTGACTAGGCTGAGCGGCCCTCGCACAGGGTGTCCGTATAAGAGTTCGAACGGGCTGAAACCCAGGGACTTCTGGGGGACTTCTCGATAGGCAAAGAGGAGGCACGGCAGTAGCACATCCCACTGGCGACGGAGGGGCTCTTCCAACCCCCCAATCATCCCTGTGAGCGTGCGGTTGAACCGCTCGACTAGTCCGTTTCCTTGAGGGTGATAGGGGGTCGTGAATCGGTAGGTGACCCCGCACTGTTGCCAGAGGGACTTCATGTATTTGGAAATAAAGTTCGTGCCTCTGTCGCTGACGACTTCTCGGGGGAAGCCCACCCGGGAGAAGATCCCCATCAAGGCCCGGCCGACCACCGGGGCTGTCACAGTTCGCAGGGGAACAGCCTCGGGGTAGCGGGTGGCGTGGTCCACCAGGACCAGGATGAACCGATGTCCTTGTGCTGTACGGGGGTCCAGGGGCCCCACAATGTCTATCCCCACCCTCTCGAACGGGGTGGTGACAACTGGGAACGGTTGCAGGGGTGCTTTGAGTTTGCGGCCGCTCTTCCCGCTGGCCTGGCACGTGGGGCAGGACCGGCAGTGGTTGAGGACGTCGTTTCTCATCTTGGGCCAGAAGAAGTGGGTCACCAGGCGACTGTAGGTTTTGTCCTGACCCAGGTGACCAGCCAGGGGGACATCGTGGGCCAGGTTCAGTAAGAAGTCTCTAAAGCGGAGGGGCACCACTAGCACTCGACTGGCCCCTAACTCCGCGATTCTCTGTTCGCTGTACAACAGGTCGTTGTCCCAATAGACCCAATGGGCCCCGGAGGTATCCCCTGCGCTCTGGGCGAGGGCTTGTTGGCGGAGTCCCTCGAGGGAGGGACAGGTTTTCTGCTCTTGACGAAACTGTTCCTGGGTGGGCCCACCTTCTTGACGCCACTGAGCCAGGTCGGGAAGGTCTTGGGTCTGAGTGAGCTCTTCGGGGGTTTGCTCTTGAGGGTCGGTCCGGTCGGCGTCTTCTGCTGGAGCGACCGGGGGAGGAGGTGCTGGCCATTCTGGTTCTTCAGGTCGGGGGATGGCACGGGTGGCCATGGACCGGGTGGTTACGCACGCCCAGTCCGGGAGGCCCAACATCCCCAGGTGTTCTCTTCTCTCTACGGCGGCCCACGGGGAACTCTCCAGATCATTCCCCAGGAGACAGTCCACGGGGGCATCATCTCGGACCGTTACCTTCAACATGCCGGAGACTCCTCCCCACTCGAAGGGGACGCAGGCCATCCGGCATAGACTCTCCGAATTGTCGGCTGAACGGACAGGGCAGAGAATGTTCGGCAGGATTTGTTCTGGGGTCACCAGGTGACAGCGGACGGCTGTCACACTGGCCCCTGTGTCACGTAGGGCTTCGGCCCGGCGTCCATTAATGTTCACCCACTGACTGTACTTCCTGGTGTTGGCGGGTAGGGGGGCCCGCGGGACCATGTCTCTTCCCCCTAGGCATGCGAGAACCATGGCGGCTGGTTCCCACTCTTGGTGTTCTTGCTCGCACCCCTCTTGTTCTTCGGAGATTTGTTCTTCCCCCAGGGCGGCGGCAGCCATCTGGCGGGGTCTCGGAGTCTGGTTCTGTGGACAGCTCGGGTCATTTGCGTAGTGGCCGACTCGCTGGCATCGGTGACACGTGACATTGGCTCTGTACCCCGGGCGCGCCGGGGGGTTGCCCCGGTTGGCCGGGGGTGGGGTGCTGGCAGCGGGAGCGGTCGGGGCGTTGTCTCTTCCTCGTCCCTGGCCCCCTCCTCCTCCTCGGGGACGGTGCTGACCGTGGTTGTTCCGGTTCTGTTCGTGTGGCCCATTCCGGCCCACTCGGGTGATTTCCCACCGGTCAGCCTCGGCTGCGAGCTGCCGTGGATCAGTCAATTTACTGTCGAGGAGGTGCTGCCTGAGCTCGACGAAGCAGTTGTTAGATAGGTGTTCCCACACTATGAGATTGAAGAGTTGCTCATATGTCGTTACATTGCTTCCCTTGATCCAACCCTCGAAGGCTCGACTGAAATAGTTCACATATTCCACCCAAGTTGTACCCGGGATCCGGGTGCAGTCTCGGAACCTCTGGCGGTACATTTCGGGTGTGAGTCCATAGCGGGTGAGGAGGGTAGCCTTCATGTGGTCATAGGAGGTCATCAGGTGGTCGGGGAGCTGTAACAGGGCGTCGCGGCCCTCATTGACGAACCTCCCCCATAGCCCGGCTCCCCAGTCACTTCTATCGATCCGGTGGGAGGTCATAGCGATCTCGTAGGCCTTGAACCATTGTTGTATGTCGTCATCTCGGAAATATTCTCGAACGACATCCTTGGGGATGTGTACTTTCTTTTCTGTTGCTCCTGGGGTGCGCGGTTGCTCGGGCACCCCTAATTCTTTGTTCTGCTTACGTAGGTCTATTTCTGCTACCTTGCGCTCGTGTTCATACGCTAGTCTCTTTTCTTCGAGTTCTCTTTGTCTCTGTTTTTCTTCCCGTTCTTCTCGGAGCCGCAGATGTTCTAGGTTCAGTTTTTGTTCGGCTAATTTGAGTTCGCCATCCATTTTGAGTCGGGCCATTTCTAACTCATGTAGTCTGTTTTTTTCTCTCTCTTGGACCTCTTCCTGCGAGAGACCCGTTCTTCGCTCCTCGGGAGCCGTGGTGTTCCTTTCTGATGCTGCAACATTTTGGTCCGGGGGTCTGACGGCCCCGGTTTCTGCCCATGACTCAATGGCGTGCTTGAAATCGTCTTTAGTACTCAGACCGGTGGTAGCGATACCTAGTTCAATGCAGAATTGTTTCAACTCACGATGGCTGTACTCTTCCAATTTCTCCATCTGGAATTTCTCGGTGGATCCGCTCTCTTTGGTTGTCATTGTGGTTTCGTCGTGGGGTGAGCTACTCTCTGTACGATTACGCGTCGATTCGGATCGCGCCGCTGGCCACCAATGTTAGACGGACCGGGAGGGTCGGCCGAGGACAAGGGGAGAGGTCTCCGGGGAGAGCCGTCTCCAGCGATCGTACAGACGAGTAACTTCCCCCCCACAGAGGTACACCACACAGAAATAAGGTTTATCGTTCTTTATAAGCAATTCGTTAAGTACGGTGGAATGGGACAAGGAGGTCTGGACTCAGGGGTCCCCTCGATTCTAGTCTCTTGGTTTGGGGAGAGGGGGTAGCGGGACAGTCTTGTTACCAATCTGGTAGATGCGATGATAAGATAGATAGCTCACAATCCTCGAGCTCGGCGTTCTAGATGATCGGGCCGCGGCGGAGCCAGCAGGTCCCGAGAAGGTGGTAGTTACAAACGGTCCACGGCCACGCCAGCAGGTCCCGACGAGGATGAAGGCTTCAGAAGGTTGCGGCAGCGCCAGCAGGCAAGACGGTAGTTCCGACGAGGATGAAGGCTTCAGAAGGTTGCGGCAGCGCCAGCAGGCAAGACGGTAGTTCGCAAGGCAGGGCTACGGCAGCGCCAGTAGTCCGTCAAGGATGAGTTCTTCACTAGATGATCGGGCCGCGGCGGAGCCAGCAGGTCCCGAGAAGGTGGTAGTTACAAACGGTCCACGGCCACGCCAGCAGGTCCCGACGAGGATGAAGGCTTCAGAAGGTTGCGGCAGCGCCAGCAGGCAAGACGGTAGTTCCGACGAGGATGAAGGCTTCAGAAGGTTGCGGCAGCGCCAGCAGGCAAGACAGTAGTTCGCAAGGCAGGGCTACGGCAGCGCCAGTAGTCCGTCAAGGATGAGTTCTTCACTGCGTCTCTCGACTCCAGGATACAACTGTCTTCCTGCTCTGGAGCTGCCCCAGTTATAGGTCTGGCGCCCTTTGATGTCCGGACCCTCGCACTTGGAGGTCGGGAGGTCCGGGATGAGGGAGTCCAGACACCCAGCAGGGGGGTGGAGCCAGCGCCTGGGGGAGCTGGGGGCGATCGGCACCTGGCGGGGGAGAGCCATCGACACTTCTTCCTCCCATTGACCTGCCAAGTGGTCCGTTCACCTCCTGGGTGGATGGTGGTGCCGGGATGTCGGGGCCTGGCCAGGCCCAGGGTTAGGGTCGATCGGAGGCCATGCGGCCTCGTGGTGCAATGTCCAAGATGGCGCCCAGGCCGGGCGAGGGGGCCGGTAGTGATTTGGGCCCAGGATGCAGGGATGTCCGGGGGCAGGGGTCCCGTATGAGACGGGGAGCGGGTGGTTACTGCGGGTTACACCTGGAGGGCCGGGCTCGGGCCTTGTCATGCGGGGAGGGAGCAAGCCCTTCACGTGGCCTGTCCAACAGTGATATTGTCGTGTTCTTATCTAGGACCCTAATTCGATATTCCCGATTTATGCCCTTGTGAGGTTATAATCAATAATGTCCTGACAAAGGCATAAGAATCAGATTCATATTCAGTAATAGCCCATGCAATCCAAAGCACAGCATGGCTAAAAACGACAAAACAAATTTGGCAGCAAGAAAGCCTCATGGTTCAACGATGATCTTAAGAAGTCCAAGAAACTCTGCCGCTCCCTTGAGAAGGCCTGGAAAAAAGACCCAACCACCAGCACCAAGGACGCCTTCAAAAACGCCACCCGCAGACACCACCAACTAATCCGAAAGGCCAAGAAAACCGCCTTCAAGGATCGACTAGATAACAACGCCCACAACAGCAAGGAACTTTTCAACATCGTCAAGGAATTTACCAATCCCTCAGCCAACTCCAACGACATCACCCCCTCGCAAGCCCTCTGCGACTCCATAGCTTCATTCTTCCACAACAAAATTGCAGACATCCACAACAGCTTCGACAACCAACCCGGAGACCAACCCACCCAACCATCTGCTGAACCTTCACCCCCCTTGAACATCCTTAATGACTGGAACCCAATCTCCACTGAGGACACCATCCGCCTGATGAACTCCATCCACTCAGGATCCCCCACAGACCCATGCCCTCACCACATCTTCAACAAAGCAGACTCCATCATAGCACCGCACCTCCGAGACGTCATCAACTGCTCCTTCAACTCCGCCACCTTCCCGGAAAGCTGGAAAAACGCTGAACTCAGCGCCCTTCTGAAAAAACCCACAGCGGACCCCACCAAACTCAAAAATTACCGCCCCATCTCGCTCCTTCCATTCCCGGCCAAAGTCATCGAGAAAGCTGTCAACAACCAGCTCGCCGCCTTCCTCGAAGCCAACAAATCCCTCGACTCCTCACAGTCCAGCTTCCGAGCAAAACACAGCACTGAGACCGCCCTCATTGCAGCAACAGACGACATTCGAACTCTACTGGACAAGGGAGACACAGTCGCCCTCATCCTCCTCGACCTCTCCGCAGCCTTCGACACAGTCTGCCATAGCACCCTTCTACAGCGCCTCAGAAACATCGGAATCCAAGGAAAAGCACTAGAATGGATCACCTCGTTCCTCACCGGAAGAACCCAGAGAGTCCGCCTTCCACCATTCAAGTCAGAGGCCACTGAAGTCATCTGCGGTGTACCACAAGGATCCTCACTCAGCCCCACCCTCTTCAACGTATACATGAGCCCCCTCGCGGCCATCGCCCGCCAACACAACCTCAACATCATCTCCTACGCGGATGACACTCAACTGATCCTATCACTCACCAATGACCCTAGCACCGCCAAAACTAACCTTCGCGAAGGAATGAAAGAAGTTGCCGAATGGATGAAACACAGCCGCCTGAAACTGAACTCAGATAAAACAGAAGTCCTCATCTTAGGTACATCCCCCTCCGCATGGGACGACTCTTGGTGGCCAGAAGCCCTTGGAAAAGCACCCATCCCGACAGACCACGCACGGAACCTAGGCGTCATCCTGGATTCCTCACTTTCAATGAACAGACAAGTCAACGCCGTCTCCTCATCCTGCTTCAACATTCTGCGCATGCTCAAAAAAACATTTTGTTGGATCCCCACCGAAACTAGGAAAACGGTCACCCACGCTCTGGTCACGAGCCGTCTGGACTATGGAAACACCCTCTACGCCGGTACTACCGCTAAACTCCAGAAAAAACTCCAACGAATCCAAAACGCCTCAGCCAGGATCATATTAGGCATCCCGCGTAAAGAACACATCTCTGGTCACCTGAAAAACCTCCACTGGCTTCCCGTCAATAAAAGGATCACTTTCCGGCTCCTAACCCACGCACACAAAGCACTCTACGAAATCGGACCAGAATGCCTCAACACACGACTGTCCTTCTACACCCCCTCCCGTCAACTACGATCTTCCAACCAAGCCCTCGCCACTGTACCTCGCATCAACAAAACCACCATGGGAGGTAGATCCTTCTCCTACCTGGCAGCTAAAACCTGGAACTCACTTCCCACTTACCTTCGCCGTACCCAGAACCACCTAGCATTCAGAAAGCAACTTAAAACGTGGATATTTGACAAGTAATCCCCCACCCCTCCCTAAGCGCCTTGAGACCCTCTGGGTATGTAGTGCGCTATATAAATTCTCTGACTTGACTTGACTTGACTACTCCCATCGACTCCTAGAAAGTACAATGAGTTCTCTAAACAAACCAAACCTCCAGCAACCTGGGAAATCCCCATGGCTTTTGTTTTGATTTGTCATCGAACTCCGGTGAGCACTGTAAGAACGGCCAGTTCTTAGTGACATCTTTATTGACGTCTTAATGTCCAACCTTACGTCAAACCTGGCACCTTTCAGGTATAAAATACCAACAGTTGCCTTAAGCAAACACACAGTGGTTTGGAGCAGAGCAGCCGTCTACTTGCCCAAGAGCCCAGCTGATGACAGAGCCCACGGAAGCCGCCCCTCCTGTTTGACGCACTGAGAGAGACGCTGTCTTTTCTCCAGCCGAGAAATCCAGCTCCGGTGTTTCCAGCGTACCCTTGCGGGTTGCTGGGATATCTAGTCCTGAGGAAAGAGATACCAGACCTCCCACATTCTATTACCAAGGTACGGAGCTGACTAAACCCTTAAGAGAATTCTTGATGCAGATTCTTGGCAAAAACATCTTAATCAACTTAACTTAACACTGCTACTTACTTGTCCCTTCTCACATATTAGGCTTAGGTCAGGTACACCGGGGTAGGCTTAGTTAGAAGCACCAATTGAGCCTTTTTACCAATGTATATATCTATGTATATATTTTAACCATTTTAAAGTATCATATGGCTAAGAAACTGTATCAATGCTTTTACAGTATTATTTTATAATACTCCTTTTACTGTACGCACTTTACTTTACTTTAAGTATTGCAATCGTGGCAATTCATTTCTCTTGCATGAGAAAGAAGACTGTTCAATAAATACCACCTTTTTATTGAAAATGCCCGTCTCTCTATTTCTCTGCACTCTGGTGAAACTAAGTATGCACTGCTGACTGAGTAAAATAGCTGTCTATTGTTTTCATACGACTCTAGAGATACACTCTTATTCTGAGGGACCAAAGTTGTCATGTTTATGGTTGTCAGAAGCTAATCCCTTCTTGTCTATCCAGGGAGGTTAAACTCCTCTTCGTTTATTCGAGAAAGTTTCTAGTGACCTCTGAGCTAGCTGGCAAACCTTAAGTCTAATATAGTCAGTAGAGACCTAGATGACCTCAGTCCTACGTCTACACTGCTGGTTATATTATTCCAATGCGCAGAGCCTATTGGGAATATAGGAACTACACTACATGGCGCCCAACGTTTGGTAAGGCGATAATCTAATGCAAGACAGTAGAGTAACTCAGTCGTGCTTTTTCACACAGACCCCTTTCCCCGTAAAAACTCCAATAGACGTCTGGAGTGGGTGAAAGGTTAATATCCGCCGGAACTTAGTAGGATGAGAATCCTATATATTAGTTTTTGGTTTGATCAACGTTGAAGGATACAGTGTTCCAAAATATTGTGCACCTAATCTTGGTTTCCTTGAAACTCGATTTGCAACAAAAAGCATTCAGTCAGTTAAAATGCCAGAAAGTGAAGACGAAAGAGAGCGAATAAAACTAGCAGCTCAACTTTTAGAGGAAGACACAAGTCTCCATGAAACTGAACCGAATGGTATACTCATTCTAAGATGAACTATAACTCTAAAACTTATAGAAAATGGACTGACACCACAAGGTGGTACAGTCATATTCGTAATACAGGCACATGAATATCGGCAGACAGAGGTATTCTATTCATGGATACATTCTCCAGCAGCACACGCTGTGTCAAAAGACTTCCACTATTACAAAATAGAGGAACCTCCGGATGAATACACTCCTTTCGAGGACGTGGAAATCCCACTAAAATACCAGGAGCACCTGCTCTGGTTTAATGGCGCCCTAAAACATAATGATCACATCCCCAGGCTCGGCCCACTAGGTAGACAACGGGGCCGGTCCTATGCAACTATGAAACACATCAAGACTACGAAATAATGTCAAGCGAACAACTCCTAGTCAAACTAAAAGAATTAACAAAGGTATGCAGAGAATTAGTTAAATTGGCAAGGGATGATATAAAGAACCTCCAGAAATTGAAGGAGACAGATATAGCAGCCCAACCATTGGAACTTGCCAGAATCATAGAAAAATCCTATGAGGAGCTTTGAAGAGATAGTTTGGGTGGGAAACCGATAAAACCCCAACTAACTGAAAATCCTGGAAAAACATTTATTAAAAACTCCAAAAAAGAGTTGGGAAGGCAATAAATAAACCATTCCCAGGGAAAAATGTTTCCAGTCCAGAGGAAGGTCTCCTCAGCGTAGAGAGAGATCTCCAGGCCGAGAAGACAAGTCTCCCCAAAGGGAGCCCTCTGAAAAAAGATACAACCTTAGAGATAGGGATAAAATAAGAAAACCAGATAGATATCAAAATATTGATACACGTCCCTCTAGATCCTTCTCACTGAATCTTTCTCGATCTTCCTCACAGAAATCGGAAAGAAGAGGACGGTCAGAAAACAGAGAAGAGCACGCCAAGTCCAAAGACAAGGAACCTGCTCATCAAAGTAAAAAATTACAATTTCCCAGAAAGAAGGTAGCAAGTATTAAGATTATTTATTTATTTATTTATGCAATTTATTTAGCGCACAAATACCCTGAGGTGTCTCGGCGCTTAAGATTAAACATGCCGAGAATTCTGAGGACACAGCTGAAAAACGGAGAGTGGGCGCAGACAATGCTAGACAGCGCAACAGAAGTGACCATAGCTCGCAAGATCCTGATGAATCTTCTGGAGACAGTGGAAACGAATGAGTACATTTAAGTGGAAACTGCAGACACACGAGTTAGTGTGCCCCATAAGCTATATGAAATAACATTACGTATAGAGGGAGATAGAACCAGGAAAATAAAAAGTCTCTTTTGGGAAAAACTTTCAAAAGGCTATGATATTCTGTTAGCTGAGAAAGACAGGCCACCAGAGTTTGTCAAGGAGTGCACTCATGGCGAAGAAATGATTATGCCTGCCTTCTCGAATCATATCCCGATTCATAAAAAATACACATATGCGAGAAAATGGGCAGTAGCCCAAGCTCCTGCATTGTATAAAAATCATGTAGGATGGGATGAGGACTCTCCTCCTCACAAAATCCAGTTAAAATGTCAACCCACTGCACAAAGGCAGTACCCAGTTAAACAAGAAGCTAAAAAACAAGTCAGGGAGATCTTAGATCAACTTGAATACCAAGGGGTGATTGAAACATATACCTCTCAAATGAACAATCCCTTGTTTCCTGTCTCCAAGCCAGACGATTCATATCATCTAGTTTTGGACTACAGACACCTAAAACATTTGCGGTACAAAACTCACATAGTGCAGCACTAATGAATAAAATTGTGCGCAAAAAATATAAAACGACATTAGACATATCTAATGGATTCTTCTGTCAAAACATTGCATCAGAAAGCAGGTATTTGACCGTTTTCTCAATATTTGGATCGCAAAAACAATTTTGCCGACTCCCACAGGGATTCAAGAATAGCCCAGGATTATTCTCAGCAAGGGTAACAGAGTTACTAGAAATATATGATGATGAGGCATTATCATATGTCTGTCGTAAATATTTAATTTACCATCTTAATTTCTATGCAGGTAAGTACTTAATCAATAATAACTCAATCGGAAATAAAAGAGACAGAGTCTGTGGTGTTAGAGTTTCTTAGGGGTTTTATTCCTTAAAGGAATTATTCCGGAATAGGGTATCATGTTCCTGCAACCACACGGGGTCCAGGAAGGGATAGAGCCAACTTTTATTGACATTACATAGCTTATATACTTATTTTACATCATAAGAAACAGTATGGAAGGCGTAACAGCTGAGAGAAGACAAGATAACAACATCCACGTGTTACTAGTGCGTAATCAGAAGGCGTGGACTAGGCGTAACTGGAGGTGTGTTCTAGAAACGTCACAAATAGGTGTCACATGTGGGTGGCACTAAACTGGAAATGTTGGAATGTCAGCAGAAATCTGAGGCTTGGATGCGCGCGCAGCTACATGACGTGTGATGGACGTGAAACTGAAGGGTGCAGGGGGACTTGACATTTCAACTAGCGGAAAGAGACAGAAGTCTGGCATGTCAGATCAACTTGTGCTTCTATCATATCTGATATCTGATGTTTAGGAACTGGACTATCTGGACGGAAAGGTTTCTGGGGCAGGAGCTATTCTATACTGACTGTGAGTGCGTGTATAAGCGCCTGAGTGTCTGCATGAGGAGCGTGGGGGCATGGGCCTTCCCTGGCAGCATGGTAACAGAGGCTATGAATTACTTGCACGGAGACGGGACGGCCAAGCCCTTTTGCTCTACAGCTGGGGGAATGTTTACTTAAACTAGTAGGCAGGAATGCGTCTTCGGAAAGGGAAACAGATAACTCGAAGGTTGTAGTCAGTCTTGGCAGGCAGCAGGCTGAGCTGAGCACGGAGGGCCGCGCTAGAAGTAAGGCAGAGTTCACGGGTACGGGGGCAGCCTGGGCTGAGGCTTTCAGAGTCAGAAAACAGAAAGGGCTCGATGGCAGAAATTCAGGGCCTACTTTGCCAGAGCTGAAAAACGTGTAGGGTACACCTCAAAAAGACGTTGGCAAGGCATACTTGGGAGCGGACTATTCAACCCATTCATGGTGGGTCTGAAAGAGGACATGTTAACGTTGGACGCAAATGTATTTGCGTCTTCATAGCTGGCACAGGAGGGAAGTTACATGTACTTTAATCTCGTACATGGAGTCGGTGGGGTACACGCTAGGGAACATAACTTGACCAAAAATCTATATTACCTCATTCCCTCCTTGTTCCCTACGGACCCTTCATGATATATCAATCCTCATGAATCGATCAGTCTGTTCTTGTAACATTATTTGTTCATCTTTCTTTCTTTGACTGTTCAGGAGAGAACTGGAATGTTCAATGCATGATGTGGCGCACAGCCCACATATTGCTGGCCCACACTGTAGGCACAGGCAACAACTGAATACTATGACAAGGCCAATGCCTAGGAAGGATAGGATCTTCCATCCCCAAGCGGATAACGTTGTCCAGAACCAACCGGACCAAGTCCAGGTGCCTGGATCCTGATGTATCAAACTTGCAATTTTATGAAGACGTGTAATAGCTATATATACAGATCGTGCGTTTTGTGGAATGAAAACACAGCAACTTGACCCGATGACCTTACAGGCTCCGCCTCTATCTGCCAAGATGACGTCAATAACAAGACGATTCTGAAGGACAACAATCCGCATAGCGGACTGTTCCTCTGTTAAGTTACCTAGAGCGGAGGCAGTTTCATGTACTACTGCTTCAAGTGTTCTGGTTAATCTACGTATTAATTTACTGTTTTGGACGGGGCCTATGAAGAAAAAGAATCCTTTATTGAAATCTGTGTATTGCTCCCCTGCCGTTTCAGTATAGTCGACAATCGGGAGATTTCTTCTGAGTCTACTTTTTACTAGATTTGTATTTCTGTGATAATCAGGAGGAGCTAGAAAAACAGGTGGCAGAAGGAATGCAATATAACAGGTACCATCCCAATCTGGAGGTAAACGTATGTATGCGGTATGACCACAAACAAAATAAGAATGTCGGGTAGCTTAAAAGGACGATTTACCATGATCACTGAATTCGACCACAGTAGTGCATTTACTATGACCTAAGTGTACTGAACCTTTCTTGCTAACACATAATTCACCGGTGACTGGTAATACTGACATGGCGGGCAGAACTGGTGCGGCTTCGGATTCAACAGTAAGAATCATAAGGTTAATTGTGTAATTACCTAATTCATATACTTCATTTTCTAGATCAGTTCCTATTCTAATGGGGAGTCCCTCCTTATCAGGGTAACAGACGTTGAGCAGAACTAAGTTCAGGTTTCCCCAAACCCAGCTCCCATCGAAAACAGCAATATCAGGATCTAAGGAATTAATTATTTTAAACCATGCACCACAGGAGCCGTTATGAGTGAACGGGTACGGAAAAAGGGGCAGAGCTCCCTTATAATTCTGGTAGGGAGGGAGTCGGCCACATATCCAGCAGTTTGTAGCGTTATTAGTCTGATGGGAATGATGTAGCATACTAATGAATGTGTTGTTGCGCAGCGCAAGCCTGTAAGAGAGTTCATGTGGAGGTAACTCACTAAAAGAATGTTCAGCAGAAACATTGTAAGCAGATTGTTCATGCTTGAAGATAGGACAGTATATAGGGAGCAATATACCGGCAACAATAATCAGAATACTTAGAAAAAACATTATTAACAAGGTCACTATACAGTGACTACGCAGTGATTTGCAATATGTATTTTTCTTGAATTGTCTCTCTCTCTCTCTATCTCGATCTAGGGGGTACATGTCAGAAACTATTTAACCGATTCACCTAGGGGAGGACTTAAACAATTAAACTGTCTGACTTGCTAGATCGGAGCTTCATGCGATACTCCTCTTGGGGAGTTTTCTCTCGTTCGGATACTTTAAAGTCTCTAGTTTTGATACAGTCTTTGGTGGGGGTGGACGAGTCAGAGTCCTGTTTCAGTTCATTGCAAAGTTTAATATGACTCGTATGGACCCACCCCTTTCTTCCTTCCAACTTTACGGCGGTCCTGGTAGTAAGGAGGACGATCTTCGGTGCTTTCCAGCGGGGTTCCAACGGGCTTTTCCGGTCGAAGTTCCGCACTAGAACTAGGTCCCCCGGACGGACATCATGTGGCTTTACATCAGTGTTGTCAGGAAAGGCTGCAGCAACCTGTGAACGACATGATTGGAGTGCAGACATCAAGGAGGCAAGGTAATCTGTCAACATGTTACAATCAACATCTGTGATTTTCTTAGGAATGGGCGTCCCGCACATATTCGGTGGTCTGCCAAAGACCACTTCGTACGGAGATAGCCCTGATCTCGAGTGTGCAACCATTCTCATGTAGAACAGTGCAACTGGCAGGGCGACTATCCAGTCGACCCCTTTCTCCTGACATATCTTAGCAAGACGGGTCTTTAATGTCTGGTTATGCCTTTCTACAAGGCCTGCGGCTTCGGGGTGTCGGACACAATGGAACCTCCACTGATATCCTAGCAGAAGGGAAACCTGTTTCATCAACTTGGATGAGAATGGCTGTCCGTTATCTGAATACACGACACGAGGCAAACCGTACCGTGGGAAGAATTCTCGAACCAGCTGCTTGGCAGTGGTCGGGGCAGTGTAATCTGAGACTGGGTAAGCTTCTGTCCAACGGGACAGTGCACAAACAACTACGAGGACATATTTGAATCCTCGACAACGGTCCATCTGGATATAATCCATCTGGAGGACTTCAAAAGGGTGATCGGGAGGATGAAATCCACCTTGCTCTACAGGGACGCTTTTACCTGGATTGAACTGACAACAGATCATGCAAGTACGCACTTTCTGTTTTGCTGCTGCTCGTAAGTGTTTGTTGTACCAGAGATTCTGCAAACAGTCTAGCATAGCTTTCTCTCCTAGATGTGCAGGACTATGTGCTGTATTTATCATGCTTTGAACCATTGAGTCGGGGAGAAACCATGTAGATTTTCCCTTTGTGACCCATCCTTGATCTGTCTGGATCCCTCCTAGTTCAGTCCATTTCTTTATTTCATCTGGAGTAGCATGTGTCTGGATATCGATTACGTCTAGGGTGGGATCCCTGACTGACATACACTGTGTCGGTACTATTGTCTTTGTCATATCAGTAATCTGTGTGTGAGTTAATGCTGTATGTTTTGCTGTCTGGTCTGCCAGGTCGTTACCCTGGGAAACAGAATCTGTAACCTTAGTATGTGCCTTACACTTCATGACTGATATGCCCGAGGGCAAATGTATTGCTTCTAACAGTGCTTGAATGAGGGGACCGTGCTGGATCTTGGCCCCATGAGAGGTCAAGAAACCTCGTTCTTGCCAGAGGACTCCGAAGTCGTGTACAACTCCGAACGCATAACGGGAATCTGTGTAGATATTAACATTTCTGTTCTTAGCTAGAATACAAGCTCGGGTCAGAGCGATGAGCTCCGCCGCTTGAGCAGACAGTGTGTCAATACGATGTGTTTCTTTAACTTCAGTTTCAGTGGTCACGGCATACGCGGCCACTAATTCTCCTGTACTTGTTCTCATGCATGAACCGTCCACATAAAGTGTCAGGTCTGGATTTGTCAGTGGAACATCTGTTAAGTCTCGTCGGGGTTTTGTTACTGCATTAATGATCTCTATACAATCATGCGGGGCTGGATCTGTCATAATTGTAGGTAACAATGTTGCGGGGTTCAGAATGCTACAGCGTCTGATTTCTATGTGTGGCTGGAATAGTGTCAATTCATAACCTGTCAGTCGTGCTATAGTTAAGTGTTGCGTCTGGGTTCTGTTTAAAAGAACCTCTACAGAATGTGGAACTTGAACTGTTAATGGATGTCCTAAAACAATTGAGTCGCTTTGTCTGATTGCTAGTGCTGTTGCTGCTACTGACTTCAAGCACGCAGGGAGTGCCTGGGCTACTGAATCCAATGTACTAGAAAAATAAGCGCAAGGCTTATGTGAACCTGCTTGATCTTGAGTGAGGACAGACAATGCTGTACCATCACATTCTGTAACAAAAAGTGTAAACGGTTTGCTGTAACATGGTGTCGCTAAAACTGGTGCTTGGCATAAAGCTTTCTTTAATTCTTCAAAAGCCTGTGTATGTTCTTGAGTCCAAGGGAGGACAGTCGAAGTTGCTGCCTCCTGCGTTGTTAACTGAATGAGTGGTTTAGCTAGAAATGCATACTGGGGAATCCATTGTCTGCAGTACGAGGTGAGGCCTATAAAGGCTCGCACTTCCTTTTGTGTCTGGGTTTGCGGCATATTTACAATTAACTGAATGCGATCGGGAGTGAGCTGTCTCCCCACTTTGGACAGCAAGTGACCCAAGTACACAACTTGCTGAATACAGAATTGTAGCTTAGAAGGGGACACCTTGTGCCCCTTGTCGGCCAGAAAATGTAAAACTGTCAGTGATGCTTGTTCACATTCGGGCTCACTTCGTGCGGTGATCAGCAGATCATCGACGTATTGCAGTAAAGCGGTGTTAACTGGCATTATGATACAATCAAGCTGTCTTTTCAGTGCTTGGCTATAGATGCTGGGGCTTTCTGTGAATCCTTGAGGTGCGCGTGAAAATTTAAAACTTCGTCCATTTAAACTGAATCCGAAGAGATATTGGCTCTCTGGATCAATAGGTACACTAAAGAAGGCGTTCTTGAGGTCAATTACAGTAAAGAACGTTGCTTCTGAATCAATAGCAGTCAATAGGGATGAGATGTCGGGAACCACAGGGTACTGTGGAATAATGCATTTATTCAGTTCTCTTAAATCAATCACCAGCCGATATACTGGCGGTGCATTGGGATCAGTACGTTTAAGAATCGGAATGATAGGTGAATTACAGATATTGGAGTCGGTTTCTACAACCACTCCTTGGGCTATGAGCTCTTCAATGATTTTCAGTAAAGCCACTACAGCATCGGGTGGTAACTTGTATTGTCTGATTCTGGGTAAAACTACACCTGCTTTGAGTGTAACACGGTATGGTGTAATGTGCATACAACCTACATCAGTTGGGCCTTTTGCCCACAAGTGATCTGGTACCTTTTTCAATCTGACATCAAACTCACGTAACATATAATGACCCTTGAAATCCCGCAGAAAGAGTCTGACTCCCTCCGGGGAACAGCATATTATAGCTCCTAGAGCCTTTAACGTCTTTATTCCTAACAGATTTTCTGGACAAGACTTCGTGAGTAACAGGTCTGTAACACGTGATAATGGACCCACAGCCAGGGGAACTGGTTGCGATACCTCATTTACAATAGGCTGTCCTGAAAAACCAAGGGAAACATTCTGTGAGCCTGAGAGGGGTGCCCCTGGAACTTCATCATGGCTGATTGTTGTGCGACTTGCCCCTGTGGCAATTAAAAACTTTCTGTCTTTTCCCAATACTTGACTGTGTACATAAGGACCTTCTTGATCTACAGGAATCTCAATAAGAGGCAAGTCACCTTCCCTCTCTAGGCTGTTTCATGTGTATCGTGAATATTCGGGGTAAGCGAACTGGGCATACTGGTACATCTGTTGTGAAACTTGCTGAGTTGCAGCAATGGGCTGTGGCTGTGATACCGCTACTGTCTGTGCTGTATGTGCGGATGCATGCGTAGGCTGTGTATTCTGCATGGGTGGTGAAGTCTGTGAAGACTGATGCTGGTTATGGTCTTGTCTAGGCGGATGCGGTCTTTCTTTAGTTTTACCTGTCGCTATGTTGTGTTTCAGAACTGGGCATTCATGTACGTAATGACCTGGCTGCTTGCAATAATTGCATGTCCCTTTAACGGGAACTGCGGCGTGACCTGTCTGGGTCGTACCCTTTCTATGACCATCTGTTGAGACCGACTGGGCTACTAACATTTTCATTTTCGTGTCTTTCATACGTTTCTGTTCCTGATCCTGCTCTTCTCTAATTCTGTTCTGATGGTATTGTAACATCTGTAACATCTGTGATGGCGTATTTGCTTGCCATGTACTCTCGACCTTGTATACACGGTTTTTAACTGCTAACAGGGAGTTCTCGACTAACTTTGATACAAAAAGATGCGGGTACGACTCGCTACTTGGTTTAAGACCACTATTAATAATGAAACATTTCTCGAATCTTGAATAGAAGTCACTAGTATCTTCGTCGGGTTTCTGTTTACATGCTGAGATTGCATCCCAGTCTTCCTTTCTAGTTGTCAATAATCTTGGCAGAACCTGTACTATCAAACCTGGTAATGCTTTAGTTTTCTCCCCAAGGCCTACCCCTGGGACTCGTTTGCTCTCTTCGTCTTCTATTTCTGCCCATACAATCTTTTTCTCTCCCACCTCCCATTCTTTTTCCTTAAGTTTCTCGTAGATGCCCGTGGGCAACAGTACTTTTAACATTTTCGTGATATCTTCGTACGTATAATCCCCCATCAGTAACATGTCTTTAAGCTCTCTGTGAAAACCTGCAGGGTCTTTATCATGGCACGGGACTAGTTTCTTCATTTCTAACAGTTCTAACTTAGTCAGAGGCGTGTAGACGTACACGCGTTTCAAGTGATGATCTTCACCCATAACTGGGTGTACTTCTCGTAAGGGGTTCTGACTTTCAATGCCATGCTGACGTTCCATATGATACATTTTTCTTTCGGGGGGCGGGGCGGGAACATATTCAGAGCTTACAAAGGTATTATATCTGTGTCGTTGTTCTAGAATTATTTGAATTAATTTGGTGCTTAAACCTCTCCATCTATCCATAAGTAGTGCTTCTAATATATCGTGTAAGGGACCTGGATCAGAATGCTGATTTCTGTATTTAGTGAGGAGGTGCTGAATCATGTATACACCTGCTAATTTCTGCTCGTCTGGGGAAAGGTTCAGGAATGTCTGTGCTACGGTATCGTCATTGTATATATCAGGATTGTCAGTCCATAATATGGCTGACCGGGCTAGTTCTTGTTCATCCATAGAATTGAGTACATGGTACCCCATTCGTTCTCGAAGCCTTTTATCAGTCTCCTGGAACTGATGTTCAGGAGAATTCGGGTTCGTTAAGGCAGAGAGAAAAACTCTCTTGCTTTCCGGGCGAATACCCTTCCTAAGGTAAGTTCCCTTACCTACATACGCTATAGTGCCTGCAGTCTTTTCTGGTTCTTCAGATTCTTCTTCCCCCTCGGAGGAAGCTTTGTCTTTCTCTTTTTCGTGTATCTCTATTACTGTTTTTCTTATTTTCCTGTACATACTAGCTATGCAATTCTGTTTATCATGTTTTCCTTCCGATATATTTTGACCCCACTTGTTGAGTGCATCTATTTCACTCTGATCTGTCTCAGGCCTGTCTCGTTCTCTTATTAAACAGTTTATAAAAAAACGTAATATATATGCTTGAGTGTCAACTTTCTGATGCTCCATGGCATCCTTAATGCTTTCAGGATCTTTTCCAGTCTGTATAAACCGATATATTCTATCTAGGTGCTCTTTCATTCCTGGAAACATCAGCAGGAAATCAGTAGCAGATCGTAACCGTAATGATGCCATCATCATTCTATCGTCTTTTCCGGGTACTGGATCATATCTGCAGACTGTAAGTTGTCCTTTGAGTATGTCGAGACGGGGTGACTTGAACGTGAGAGGACTCTGCATATCCCTGATGTTTAATCTGTGTGTTAACGGCGGAGTCTGATGACCCCCTGTCGCACCTCCTGAGGCGGAAGCTTGGACATTATCTCTCTGTGGAGTCTGTATCTGAACTTGAGTTTGTCTTATAGTAGGATCAGGTAGAAGTGGTTTCGGTATATTAACTTTAGGTGTGGGAAGTGGCGGAGGTGGTGGAACAGGAGAGATCTGTTGTGGTACTGGCGGAATATGATCTTGGGGCGGGTTACCGCCCCCGTCCCTGTCAGTAGGCAGGGCGCGGACAGGCAGATTGGTGTAAGCGGGAGCTACATCTTCTAGATAGGAATTCAGGAATATATCTTTAGTGGCCCTATGAGTTGCTTTAGTTGGAACCAATGGTGGCGGCAGATTTTTCGGTATTTCTGAAATGGCGTCAGGTGACCCCTCGGCCATAAGATACATGCCGTTTACTTGGTTATTTCGGATGCGATCTATTTGTTCTGTTTTTACTCGGATTCCTTCAATAACTAATTCGTTTTCTTGAGCTTTATCTGATTCTTTAAGTCTGTCTTCTCTACGGAGTGCTTTTTCAGTACGTTTATGTGATTCCTTACGCCAGAATTCTATGGCGTCTTTCTGAGATTGTCTGGCTTTCTTTTTCCATAATGCTTCTTCTACCTTCATGATGCACTCGGCATCCCATGTTCCATTAACTGGCCATCTGTGTCTCTCGTCTAGATGTTTAGTGTAATCGGCCCATAATTCTAGATACAATATGGCATCTATGCCATGTTTGTGATACATGAAGTTTCCTGGAGTGTCCCTAGGGGGAATCGGAATTTCTTCCTCTAGCATCCCTTTCCTAGTTCCTATCTGCTTTAACTTGTTGAAAAACGGCATTTTGCTTTACTTAATACTGAATGTTCGATTCTTACTGCTTAAATCTAGACACGACTAGTTACACAAGAACACAATAATACACATTAAAACAGTCACTCATACAACGATATTAATCACATGGAAACATTTGCGACATATATATGACTACCCCCTATACTGTATCTACTGCTATACAGCACAGATACACTGTTGAGAACAGTGCAAGAACTGGAATCATCGGATATACTGCTAAACAGTACAGATACACTGCCTAAAAACAGTGCAGAAACTTGAATACCTGATGTACTGCTAAACAGTACAGATACACTGTCTAAAAACAATGCAGACCGGACTTGTGTACCCAAACCCGTCTAGATACGTCCCAGCAATGGTACTCACCGGGAAGCACGGAAAACAGAAGGCCTCGGAAAACTCGACTGGACTGGACTCGGCTCGACTCGGCACGTGGAGACTTCGGAAAACTTCGGAAAACTGGTGGGCCTCTTGACACCTCGGACTTTGCTTCCTTCAGCTAGGCTCTGGTCGGGATCCTCCGCACTCCTTACCGCCTCGTCTGGGTACTGATCGCAATCTTCGTCACCTCCGTGGGCCAGAGGGAGATACAGGAAATCCTGCCGGTACGCGTAGTTTCCTTCTAACTGATGGCAGGGGACGGAGCGTGCAACGCACCAACCGGCGCGTAAGGTGGGGGAGGGGTCCCTATTCGGGCGCCAAAATGTCGTAAATATTTAATTTACCATCTTAATTTCTATGCAGGTAAGTACTTAATCAATAATAACTCAATCGGAAATAAAAGAGACAGAGTCCGTGGTGTTAGAGTTTCTTAGGGGTTTTATTCCTTAAAGGAATTATTCCGGAATAGGGTATCATGTTCCTGCAACCACACGGGGTCCAGGAAGGGATAGAGCCAACTTTTATTGACATTACATAGCTTATATACTTATTTTACATCATAAGAAACAGTATGGAAGGCGTAACAGCTGAGAGAAGACAAGATAACAACATCCACGTGTTACTAGTGCGTAATCAGAAGGCGTGGACTAGGCGTAACTGGAGGCGTGTTCTAGAAACGTCACAAATAGGTGTCACATGTGGGTGGCACTAAACTGGAAATGTTGCAATGTCAGCAGAAATCTGAGGCTTGGATGCGCGCGCAGCTACATGACGTGTGATGGACGTGAAACTGAAGGGTGCAGGGGGACTTGACATTTCAACTAGCGGAAAGAGACAGAAGTCTGGCATGTCAGATCAACTTGTGCTTCTATCATATCTGATATCTGATGTTTAGGAACTGGACTATCTGGACGGAAAGGTTTCTGGGGCAGGAGCTATTCTATACTGACTGTGAGTGCGTGTATAAGCGCCTGAGTGTCTGCATGAGGAGCGTGGGGGCATGGGCCTTCCCTGGCAGCATGGTAACAGAGGCTATGAATTACTTGCACGGAGACGGGACGGCCAAGCCCTTTTGCTCTACAGCTGGGGGAATGTTTACTTAAACTAGTAGGCAGGAATGCGTCTTCGGAAAGGGAAACAGATAACTCGAAGGTTGTAGTCAGTCTTGGCAGGCAGCAGGCTGAGCTGAGCACGGAGGGCCGCGCTAGAAGTAAGGCAGAGTTCACGGGTACGGGGGCAGCCTGGGCTGAGGCTTTCAGAGTCAGAAAACAGAAAGGGCTCGATGGCAGAAATTCAGGGCCTACTTTGCCAGAGCTGAAAAACGTGTAGGGTACACCTCAAAAAGACGTTGGCAAGGCATACTTGGGAGCGGACTATTCAACCCATTCATGGTGGGTCTGAAAGAGGACATGTTAACGTTGGACGCAAATGTATTTGCGTCTTCATAGCTGGCACAGGAGGGAAGTTACATGTACTTTAATCTCGTACATGGAGTCGGTGGGGTACACGCTAGGGAACATAACTTGACCAAAAATCTATATTACCTCATGTCGACGACATCTACCTCACAGATGATGACCTGGAGACTTACTTGAAAAGGGTGAACACCATAATACTTGGACTCGCCTCAGAGGGTTACAAATTCAACTTTAAAAAATCACGAATTGCCCATCTAACTGTCCTATTTTTAAGTTATGAATTATCAAGTGAAGGCAAAAGCCTGGCAAACAATTTCTTAGAGAAATGTGCTGTACTCCAAGCACCGAAAACGCTGAAGAATTTACAATCACTACTAGGTTTCCTGAATTTCGGAAGAACATATATTCTAAATTATGCAGAGAGGGTTAAACCTCTCTAAGAATTAATAAAACCTGATTTCAAACCAATCAATTGGACTCAAAAACACACAGAAATCTTAAGATCATTGCAAACAGACATGTTAACAAAAACAAAATTGCAAACACGCGATAACATATGCAATCTTGTAATCCGAGTCATCCCAGGAAGATGCGGATTCACGTACCTGACCTCTAATGAGGGAGAAACGGTACCTATAGCTTACAAATCACATCTGTACACACAAGCTGAAATGACATTCAGTCTTACTGAAAATATTGTAAATACGGTTCAAAGTGCTGTAGAAAAAGAAAGAGCCCTAGCTCAAGGCAGAAGGATAACTGTTTAAACAGCAGAATCTGCCTTTGAGGCGTTAAGAAGCCCAGTTAATCTAAAAACAGTGGCATTAAACCCAAAATGGATACAATGGGAAAATTCTCTTGCTACAGAAGATGTTAAATACTATTTTTATCCAAAACTGAAAAAACTAGATGATCTATTATATGAACAGGAATACCCTCTGCCAGCTGAAATTCTGCCTCTAGAAAAATATACCTGTGTAATCTATATTGACAGATTTGCACAACATTACGATGTAGAAAATAAATCCTACAATGCAGCGTGCGCGATTGTTAAAGGTCGCTGGCGCTCTGGTAAATTCAGACCAATGATTACCAAAACTGAATCACTTAGGAAATGTTCAACTCAGCGAGCTGAAATAAGAACTTTAAAGATGGCGCTTGAAAATGCCGATCGCGAATTCCCGACACTAATAGTGTGCGATTCGCATTACTGCGTCAAGTCTTACAATAATGACTTGCAGAGCTGGGTTCAAAACGATTACATAGATGACACAGGTGCCACAATAAAGCATAAGAACTTTAGGAACAGGTAGCTCTTTTGAAAAAAGAACTACAAAAGACTCACGTGATACACAAACTGAGTCATCAACGTGATGGCGTTCACGTTGCAGGGAATTCATTGGCTAATACAGCCACAGCGGAAGCAGCTCAACCGGCTTCCGTAGCCACAAAAAAACGTTCAGAAAAACACATAGACGGAGAAACCATGCTGGCGGTAAAAACGTCTTCAAAAGGCGACTGTGCAGCGTTACCCGTGAACTATCCACTCAATTATACATACATAATTGATGCAAACTCCGTTCCTTTTGCTCGAATCCCTGGAGTGGGGGATAGAGTAATTCCAAACACAAACAGGATAATCTTCTTGATTGTAGACGCACACATGGGACTGGGTCCGAGGCACCAACAGATCATGACATCTTTAAAAGAATTACAATCAGAATACTGGTGGCCGGGGATGAGCCTGCAAAATTACAAATTTGCAATGGGCTGTCCAGACTGCAACAGAGATCGCAGTGGCGAACCGACCGGAGTATTGCCAGGACCGTTCTTTTAGATAGCATTTATTTATTATTTATTTATTTATTTATGAGTTTATATAGCGCTGGAATCGACTCCAACTGGAGTATCTCTGCGCTTTGGTACTGAATAAGATTACAACAGATGAGCAGAAGAAGAGGCATGGCATTAGATTTTATTGGTAAAAAGCAGAGTTTTCAGTTGTTTTCTGAATTTTAAGTGATCTGTGCATAACTTGAGGGCCAGAGGAAGTTTGTTCCACAGTGTGGGTCCTGCAACAGATAGTGCTTTCCCTCCGTGCCTGGTTTTTTTGACACGAGGTACTGCCGACAAAAGATTTTTGCTAGATCTCAGTGATCTGGAGGGAATGTAGGGGGTGAATTTCTGTTCCAGGTAGGTCGGGCCATGACCATTTAGGCATTTGTGGATAATGCAGCATATCTTAAATTTGGCCCTTTGTCGAATACTCAACCAATGCAACTTGTCGAGGAGAGGTTTTGATGCTGTTCTGGGAGGGGCATTTAGGACAAGGCGAGCTGCCGTATTTTGGACCACCTGGAGTCTGTCCAGTACTCCTTCATTTGCGGAGAGGAGCAATCCGTTGCAATAGTCGATACGACTCAGTATGAGGGCCTGCACTAGGGTTTTTCTAAAAGAATCTGGTAACAGGGGGAAGATTCTGCGCATCATGCTAATGGTGTGAAAGCATGAGCCAGCTACAAGGTTGCTATGCTGTTTGAGAGAAAGGTCGTGGTCAAGACGAATCACCAGGTTTTTGACGACCTGTTTGGGCTCTGGGACAGTACCAAGATCAGACGGCCACCAATCTGGGGTCCACAGTAATTTGGCATCTCCAAACAGCATTACTTCCGTCTTGTTGACATTGCACTGTAGATAGTTGGTGGACATCCACTGTGCAACGGCTTTCATGCCAGCAGGGAAGGAGTTTCTTATTTCAGCGGTGAGATTTTGAAAGGGAAAGAGGAGCTGCGTGTCATACGCATATGACACGGGGATGAAGCCAAATTTGCGCATCACTCTTGCCAGGGGTGCCACGTAGATGTTAAAGAGTGTTGGGCTCAAACAGGAGCCCTGTGGCACCCCTTTTGTAATCTCTACCTCTGTTGATCGATATTCACCCATGGTGACAGTCTGGGTGCGATCGGTAAGAAAACTCCTTAGCCAGGCAAGGGCCTTGTTCTTAATCCCTACGTTCGACAACCGGTCAATAAGGATGTTGTGTGACACGGTGTCGAACGCTGCCGACAGATCTAATAACACAAGAATTACCGAGTAGCCTTTGTCCTGGAACATATGCAGGTCGTCAGTAACAGACAGGAGGGTGGACTCTGTACTGTGTTTCGGCCTAAACCCAGATTGAGAGTAGTCTAGGCCGCTAGCTATCTCAATGTAGCTGGATAGGTGACGATTGACATATTTCTCTGTGAGCTTTCCTAAAAATGGTAACAGAGAGATTGGTCTGAGGTTTGATAGATCGGTCCAGGGAATAGCGGTGTTCTTCCTAATAGGCCTAACCAAGGCCTGTTTCCATTGTTTGGGAACAGAGCCTGTACTCAGGGATAGGTTGACAAGTTTTTCAAAAGTAGGGCATAGAATTTCCAACAGGGTGGGCATAAGTCTTGCTGAGATGATGTCATCAGGATTTCCGCTTTTAATCTGCTTAGTGAGTAGAGACACATCTTTAGGAGTAATAGGGGGAAAGATATCTAGGGTGTGGGGGCCGCAGTTAAACTCTGAATCATGAAAGATGGAGGCTGCGTTGGTCGTCAACGTATTGTTGGAGTTTACTATTTTTGCATAGATGATATCTATTTTGTTAGAAAAGAATTGAGATATTTTATCGCAAAGTGTTTGTGAAGAAATGTCAGAGCTTTCACATGCTGCAGGATTGGTAAAAGACTATAAGACCTGGTATAAAACCCTAGGGGAATTGTCTGCAGCCGTGATGAGGGAGGTAATATGGGCTTTCCGTGCAGTTCTAATTGCTTTATGGTAAATAGTTAATGCGTCCCAGTAATGACTCCTGTCAGTTATGAGATGGGTGGTCCTCCATTTCTTTTCTAATTTTCTAGCTATTTGCTTTAGATTCCTGAGCTCTTCAGAGAACCAGATCTCTTGCTTTTTGGCTGGTCGGGGTCTAAATTGTTTTAAGGGGGCTATCTCATCTATGGCCGTTTTGGTAGCTTTTGTAAATATTTCAACTGCGTTGTCAATATCTTTAGGAGTCGTAGAAAAGGGTTGAACAAATTTCCCTAAGAAAGTGGTCTCATTTACTTTGTGCCATTGCCGCCGTACTTTAGGAATGTTGGTCGGTTCAAGGATGGTGGTGGCAGGATGGGGGGTGTAAAACTCAATAATAAAATGGTCAGTCCAGCTGACTTGTGCGGGGGACAGACATGTAACACTGGGAAAATTGGTAATTATAAGGTCTAGGGTGTGTCCTGCCACGTGAGTTGGGCCCACATTGCGTTGGGCGAGACCTAGCAGTGAGAGATCATTTAAGAATGATTGTGCTTCTTTGCAGTCTGTTTGCTCGCTATGTATGTTGAAGTCTCCTATTAACAAGAACTCTTTATCATTGTGAACATATGGTGCTAGGTTCTCAAGTAGTGTGTTAACAAAGTTTGTGCTTGGTCCCGGAGGACGGTACACCAGAGCACCCAATCTGGTTTGTTTTGGGGAATGGATTGTTTTAAAGATCAATAGTTCAATCTCAGGGGTGCTAAGTTCTGCCAAAACGGAGCAGTTGATGTTATTTTTATGTACAATTGCAACTCCTCCACCTATTTTCTTGGGTCTATCTAGCCTGATTATTTTATATCCTGTTGGATAGATAGCATAAGGCATAGCATCTATACGCAAAATGCGTCCCATTAAATGTTTAAGACTAGATTCACTTAAAATGTAGACCACCAGCGCTAGGCTGACACCAGAACTGTTATAAAAAGATTTGCGAGCCTTTATCGGCACATACGCAATTGGCATGCTGCATTCTGATCAGGGTCCTGCGTTTAGCTCTCGAGCTTACAAAGAGGCCATGACCAGTATGGGCATAGCATTGCGGTATTCTAGTCCCTTCCATCCTGAGGGAAATGCGGTTGTGGAAAGAAAAAAACAGGACATAAAGCAATCTATAACGGCGAAGGTATTAGGTTCGGGTGATGGGTGGGTCAAACATTTAACAAGTGTCCAACGTAGTATTAATAATTTGCCAAGAAACTCTCTAAAAAGTCTCACTCCATACGAACTATTGTTCGAAACTAGAATGCTTATTCAGGACTTAGATAGTCACACTTCAGTGGTAGAAGAAAAACGCTTTGATATCAAAGATCGTTTGGCTGTTTTACAGGATCTAAATGAAAAAAGAAAGAACCTGAGTAACATAAAATTGAAACAACAGTCGACATCCACTGAAGAAAAACCACCTGTCCCAGCAAGACCTGTCTGGATTCCAAAGATTGGGGATCTGGTCAGAGAGAAGATCGCGGTGAAGAAGGATTTTGGGCCTTCTTACAGAAAAGCAGTACTTGTCTTAGCTATCAACGAAACAAGATCAGTAGTACTACCGCCCCTTGCTGGTAAAAAGGAGAACCGAGTTGTATCCATCGACCTGGTAAAACCACAATCATGTGGCCAATAATAAGTAGTAGGCCCAGTGGACTCCCAAGAAATAGCAGAATACCAAAGTTTGCTACAATCCAAGAGGTTCATGCTGAGAGACTAATCAAATCTGAAAAATCTGCAGTAAATATTTTAGATAGCGATTTTTAAATTACCTGGTACACCTCGGAACGAGATTAGCGTCGCTCCGAGGCTGCTCTAAGCTTCCCTGGCACAGCGCTGACGTTGTGAGGCACTAGAAAGCAGTTCCTCGATTGATTTTGGCCGCCATTTTGAGTTGGGTAAGGCTGCAGGTCGAGTTGTTCAACCCTCCCACCCTCCTCCCCCCCCCCCTCAAGATGGATAAAAATGACAGGCCACCCCGTCCGCGCAGCGGGCGGGCGCAGCGGGCTCGCCGATGGCGCACCGAAGGAGCGCCAAAGGCAAGCCCGTCTGCGCCCGTCCACGCCCGTCCGCGCTGAGGACGGGCTGCCGGGCGGGATGCGCTCTGGGGCCCCTGAGCTATCTTCACAGATAGTACTTGCCTATACTTTGCAGGAAATGTTGGACATGAAACCTAGGGACGCCACATGCCAACATGAGCTTACACCAGAGGAACTACAGCTCATGGTCCCTTTGTACACCGGTAACTCTGATAACACCCCCTTGACTACCTATCCCTCTCAGAATATCGGCTCCCGGTCTAATAATTCTCGTGTAGAGAAAGGATACCTGATCAATGCTAGGTCTATTATTAAAAATAATGTAGCCTTCCATGACTTTGTAACATCCAGAAAGCCTGCATGGGTCTTTGTCACGGAAACCTGGGCCACGGAGACTTCAGGTCATGACCTTTTAATGGCTATCCCAGAGGGCTATGCACTGCACAGATTCGACAGAACTAAGCGTAGGGGTGGAGGACTGGCGATTCTTTATCAGTCTCATCTTACCTGCCGTATTAATGCTCTTTCGGCACCATCTGACCCCGTCCAGGAACTGCACTACTTCATCTCCTCATCTCCCTCAGCTTCTTTCGTAGGCCTTCTGATATACAGGCCCCCTGGGAGTTGGGTAAGGCTGCAGGTCGAGTTGTTCCCCCCTCCTCCCCTCCTGCCCCCCCTTTTGTGACACCTAATACCCTCACTGATGATTGGGACTTTGAAAACATTAATAATATGATGTCAGATTTAGTAATGTCAGCCAAATTTACAGAACAAGATTACTTGCAAAGTTCATCCAATTATGAAGAACTTTACTGCTACAACCATTATGGTGATCACTATTTGCATAAAACTGCTCAGACTAGAAATGTTTTATGTTTTAACCAGTGGGAACACTGTCCAACCCCACCAAAAGGCAGTTCGAAAAAGTTTTAGGAGAAATTCCAATACTTCTCAGGTTTTAATAACAGTGATCCAAGAACGTTTTATTTTAAATTGTCAAATAGAACAGGAATGAAAACAATGTTGCCGAATACTAAATTGATTTATTCAGAAAAAAATTATGACAAAATATCTACATTAGGTTTTGAATTTTGGAAAAACACCATTGAAACAAAAACAATCTGGGGTTCCAAAGATTGGCATGTACAAGGCCTAGAAGCACTGTTTAGGGCCTGCATGATCCCAGAACAAATGATATTCTTGAATGACACAATTCAACAAACTACTTGTCTTGGCTTAGCTAAGATAAAAGACATGAATACACCGTCTATTCCGAAACCCATGCCTGATAGTGACAGCACTACTGATGTGGAGATAGACGTTTCTAATATTTTACACTAAAACAGAACACATCCTGATTGGAAAAAGTGGTTTATCTGGCCAACAGACACGAATAACTGTCAAGATAGATTCCTGAACAAAACACAGGGGTTCAAAATGACCAGACCAGACCCTAGATACTCCCAGAGACAACATCCAGGGATAGTTACAACATATAGTGTAGGGAAATTATGCCTCGAGTGGCTACAGAAATCCACACTGGCTGAAATTAGGCAACACTTGACTTTACTTAAAGACGGTGCTGACTTGCGTGATTTCTTAATGGGACCACGCAAACAGCGTCAAAAAGTTTCACAGTGGCCAGTATATACGCTGCATACAACGAAGCATGGAAAATAATGCAAATTGAGACAGCAGAAAAAATACGAGAAATTGATCATATAAATTTGGAAAAATCACTTTCTGTTGTGGACAATGGGTTAACGACTCTGTCCTCCAGAATATATTCACTGGACAGCATTGTATCATCTGCCTTTGATATAATAGAAAAAGACTTGCTAATGTTACAACATGGTCAGTCTCAGTTACGTTCTATTGTACAGCTTGGATGGACGCTGCAAAATCTGCGTTCAGGCCACGTACCATGGCGTTTAATCAACACAACGTCATTATTCGGTATCTTTAACCTTACTGATAAACAAATCAGTTTGGCACAAAAAGGAGCAGACTATATAATTCTGAGCATTGAAAAACTCAAGAGATTATGATTGACAATGTCAGAGAGACCTGTAATTGAATGGATAATACATGGAACGATTACAATTCCAATAACAACTTTCCAGTTTAAATTCTGTCAAGAGTATATACCAGCAGGCCAGTATGAAAGGTTGGGCAAAGAATACATCAAATCAACCTGGGATTTACCTTATACACACAGATGTTTTAGTGAAGGAGACATTGAGGTATTTCTTAGTGGTAAAAATTGTGAAAAATCACTAGGCGGTACACTTATGTGTCAAGGCATTAATTTGCATGGAGCCTGTGAAGGGTCTTCAAACAACCTTTCATGTCACCTGCATGGCACGCCTGCGAAACAGATAGAGCCATTTTTTAGACCACTTTCTAACGGTAGTTACATTTTAATAAGTGACCACAGCTGTTGTGGCATGCTGCCAGGAAAAGCCTATCTGACTACTGTAATTTCCAGGGCCATTTGCTGTATGCAAGTATTGTATCCACACAGCAAACCAGATATGGGGGCTGCGTTATGGCCTCAGTTGAATATCTCTTCTATTCGAATTGATACTTTAAGCAAAATGAAGTCTATTCTTCTAGAAACAACTGTGCCTCTCACGTCATCAAAAGAAACATATGATCTGCAAGTTGCAAGGACAACAGCAGAGATTCATACCCTTTTATCAACAAATTGCCCCATACATTTCGTAGAAGTGTTGAGCCAAATCTTAAACATGTCTGATACCAGTGGCATCGCACATGTATTTAAGACAATTTTTTCGGGACTGTTAACACCCTTTGAAACAGTTCTGGGCATCTTCCCGAATTTTGTTCATTCTGTCTTTGGCGGCCTACCCTTAATCTTGGGACTCGTGGCAGGAATTTTATTTTTGCTTCTTCTGCACCGATATGGCAAGCCAATCCACAGGCAAGACTCTAGCAACGATGGAAGAAATTATCCTAGCAATACGATACCGAGACCGTATCACTAAGGTCCTCGGATTGGCCCGGCTAATAGATCTGAGTACAACCTGGTTTCTTTCATTCAGACCGATCTGGCAAGACTGCATCATACCTGTGCTTCGATGTCTGCTATGCGGAGAAGAATGCATGTTGGACATCTGTCTTACACTACAATCAGCAGTACCAATGGATATCGATACTTTGCTAGGACCTGTAACGACTCATGCATCGTGTTGTCCCCAGCGGCTATCGATTCTGATGACGGCATTCGTTGAGACTTCACCACTACGAGTATGTGGCAGTGAAGTACGAGATGAGAGCAGCATCACCCAGGTACAATCTTCAGTGAGCATTTCTGATCCTGACATCGATGATAGCAATCATTCTCACGACTGCTTTGTTGCAGCATTTTCGAACTTGGTCGAACTTTCACCTGAAGCTGTAGACCACTTTTTTGCGAGTCTGTCTGAAATGATGTTCTCCCCTGAACAGAAATAATAATTTTCAAGCAACAAGCACACAGCGTTCCCTGAACTCTGAATTCGGCCTTTAATGTTTGATAAACAAAACTACAGAAAATATTTGGAACTCTTCCCCTGAAAGCGAAATTATTTTTGCCCATATTTTTCAAAATATTTCCCCCTTTTTTTTTTTGGCACATGATACTCTGCTTAAAGTAGAACTATTCTTAGAGAACAGAGCTTCTATTTTAGGACACTAGAGACAATATGTTACCTCAGCCTCTAGCAGATATACAACAATTTGTATAAATATGTGATGAAATGGTCTCGACCTTCTTTTCTGTATTCAGAGCCATTTCATGTGTAATTTTCGCAATTCGTTCAGATGATATATATATGCATTTTTCTGAATGATAACACTGCTTGAAAAGCGTACAGTACAAATACTCATTTCCGTGTATTTACCGCATACCATTTCAAATGCTAAATATGTATTTTGGGGTGGGTCGGAAAAAACACATGCACCTTTGAATGTTTAATATTGCTTAGTTTTATTAATGATGGACATCAATTCGTGGAGTGGGTGCCGTGTTCTTATCTAGGACCCTAATTCGATATTCCCGATTTATGCCCTTGTGAGGTTATAATCAATAATGTCCTGACAAAGGCATAAGAATCAGATTCATATTCAGTAATAGCCCATGCAATCCAAAGCACAGCATGGCTACTCCCATCGACTCCTAGAAAGTACAACGAGTTCTCTAAACAAACCAAACCTCCAGCAACCTGGGAAATCCCCATGACTATTGTTTTGATTTGTCATCGAACTCCGGTGAGCACTGTAAGAACGGCCAGTTCTTAGTGACATCTTTATTGACGTCTTAATGTCCAACCTTACGTCAAACCCGGCACCTTTCAGGTATAAAATACCAACAGTTGCCTTAAGCAAACTCACGGTGGTTTGGAGCAGAGCGGCCGTCTACTTGCCCGAGAGCCCCTCCTGTTTGACGCACTGAGAGAGACGCTGTCTTTTCTCCAGCCGAGAAATCCAGCTCCGGTGTTTCCAGCGTACCCTTGCGGGTTGCTGGGATATCTAGTCCTGAGGAAAGAGATACCAGACCTCCCACATTCTATTACCAAGGTACGGAGCTGACTAAACCCTTAAGAGAATTCTTGATGCATATTCTTGGCAAAACATCTTAATCAACTTAATTTAACACTGCTACTTACTTGTCCCTTCCCACGTATTAGGCTTAGGTCAGGTACACCGGGGTAGGCTTAGTTAGAAGCACCAGTTAAGCCTTTTTACAAATGTATATATGTATGTATATATTTTAACCATTTTAAAGTATCATATGGCTAAGAAACCGTATCAATTCTTTTACAGTATTATTTTATAATACTCCTTTTACTGTACGCACTTTACTTTACTTTAAGTATTGCAATCGTGGCAATTCATTTCTCTTGCATGAGAAAGAAGACTGTTCAATAAATACCACCTTTTTATTGAAAACGCCTGTCTCTCTATTTCTCTGCACTCTGGTGAAACTAAGTATGCACCGCTGACTGAGTGAAATAGCTGTCTATTGTTTTCACACGACTCTAGAGATATACTCTTATTCTGAGGGAACAAAGTTGTCATGTTTATGGTTGTCGAAGCTAATCCCTTCTTGTCTATCCAGGGAGGTTAAACTCCTCTTCGTTTATTCGAGAAAGTTTCTAGTGACCTCTGAGCTAGCTGGCAACCCTTAAGTCTAATATAGTCAGTAGAGACCTAGATGACCTCAGTCCTACGTCTACACTGCTGGTTATATTATTCCAATGCGCAGAGCCTATTGGGAATATAGGAACTACACTACAATATCATGATTGATGTCGTTTAGCATGTCATGATGAGTAATATAATATGTGGGGTCATAAGTGGTGCATGCTGGGGGCACGAGGTATAGTTAGCTCTGTGAACTATAACTGGTGAACCTCAGTGTTTTGTTTTAAAACATAGTTTTTATGTTTACAAGCCCTAACTAGAACGTCCCTTCAACCTTTGATTTTTTTCAGTGACTATATACGTACACACATACATGCGCACATGCTCTTTACAACTGCTGTTTGCAGGTGGCCCCTCCAGTTTGTGCCCCCCTGAATGTCACTTCTAGAGAAGACATGTCTCCCATGCTTAGCCTTGTTTGGTTTTGACAATGACTACTGATGAAATATAACTTCTCTTCCAGGGGATCCTCATCAATAGTCATAAGCATTAGAATATTCCCGCCTACGTGCGGGACCCCGGAAACACTATATTATATGTGCCCCACATATAAATACACATATATATATAAACAATATATATATAAAAAAAAAACAAGCAATAGCAGCCAAATCACATTAGAGCTGAAATATGCTGTGAAGAAATTTCTACCATACATGAATAATAAGCATTAGAAACAGGAGAAAACAACACCAAGTTTGTTTAGGAATTGTTTTAATGCTCAGAAAGCAGTAGAAATTCACAGAACTCACTGGAAGCATAGGAAGCTCCCAGGCTGCATTGCAAACACACAGTCTAACCAGACTGAAAAGCTAACCTGTAGCTAAATAACAAAAAACTGACACTGTGCCTTTAAGGCACTCATGACCCCCTGAATCCCATCATGCCTCAGGAGTGGCAGTTAGGCAGTTGTTCTTTCCGGCTCCTTCAGTGAAGGACCCTGGTTTACACAGCTCCACTAATTTTCTGATTTTCTACAGAAAAATTGCTTCTTTTTTCTAGTTTTTTGCTCTTACTTCGACGTCTACCACCTTGTCAAGTAAGATACTGCCTTTTTTGAGCAGTTTTTGAGGGCATTTTACTTCGAAAATGCCATCTCTTTTTGATAAATGTCCCTCTTGCAACAGCAAGAAGGCCAAGACAGACAGCCACGAGGTCTGTATTGTTTGCCTGCCTGATGACCATGATCCTGAAACCTGTCCACATTGTGAGCACCTATCAGGCAGGACTCTCAAGGACAGGGAGAGAATTCGGATTTATGGCCTGGCCCACAGAGCTTCAAGAGGGAGATCTCCAGTGAAGAAGGGCTCCAAGAAGGCCCATTCGTCTTCAAAGAAGAAATCTTCACGTCCTTCTACCTCAGCGTCGGGCTCGGCGCTGAGAACAGAGCCACAGGAAGGATTTTCCTCTGGGAAGCGGCCGTCGACGGCGGGCTCGCCGTCGAGAGGGAGGCCAGGTACGTCATCAAAGGCGGCGTCTTCGAAATCGCCTCCGCCGTCGTCAACCGGGCGGCGATCGGCGTCGAGGAAGGCTACTCCGCCGCCGTCAACCGGGCGACGGTCGGCGTCGAGATCCGTTACCCCTCCGCCGTCGTCAACCAGGCGACGATCGGCGTCGAGGGAAGTCACCTCGCCGTCGTCATCCAGGCGACGATCGGCGTCAAGAAAGGTGACTCCTCCGCCGTCGACGGGTGCTCGTCGATCGGCGTCGAGGACGCGGTCCCCGTCGGTGCGGCAGCGGCGTTCGGCGTCGAGGGTGCCCAATACCCCTCCGCCGTCGTCACACACGCATCCGGCGTCGAGGCATGGCTCTACATCGGCGACTGACCATCGCCGTTCGGCGTCGAGGCAGATGGCTCCGTCGACGACAGGCCATTCGACGTCAAGAGAGAAGCCTTCATCGGCGACAGGGCAGCGACGTTCGGCGTCGAGGCGGAGGTCCCCGTCGACGACCAGACACCATCACTCGACGTCGAGGCAGAAGGCTCCGTCGGCGGTTGCACGTCAACGCTCGACGTCGAGAGACTATGAACTTTCACAAGGCCGTTCGGGGTCGAGGTTGTTTGATCCCCCGACCCCTCGGAAGCGGTCGGCGGCGAGAAGTGAGCGCTCGGCGTCGAGGCGCTCGGACATCATGGTGACAGAATCTGCTTCTCACCATTCTTCTCATCGGTCCTCGGGCTCCTCTACTGCACATTCCAGATCTAGAAGCCCGGTGCACAGGACTCCTGAACGTCGGCCAGACCCTTCTGCGGGACGCGTCAGGCTGTCGCCAAGATGGTACCGGTCCCTGGACCATTGGAGAGACGATGGGGCTACCAGGCGTATGCAGGAATATGCCAGCCCGCGCCACAGGTCAGCTCTCCAGGACCTGGTGGAGGAGATGGACAAACGTAGCCCTCCCAGGCGCTCAACGCCTGTGGATCGGCCCTCCAGAGCACCAAGGAGGTCCCGCTCGCCTACAAGGGAAGCCCGGCGGGATGATCGGGGAAGATCTAGATCGCCTGCAACAGACCCTAGACGGGATGGCCGGAAGGCCTCTGTCCCTCGGGGCAGATCTCCTGTGCGGTCGCCTGGAAGAGACCATCATCCAAGGGATCGGGTCAGGTCGCGCTCTCCTAGACGGGAGGAGCGTCCCAGGAAGTCGAGGGAGCGGGGACGCAGTTCTCACCATCGGCATAGACGTACCCCGTCTACCTCTTCCACTTCATCTACCAGGTCGTCGAAGAGGGACTACTCTCCGACTTTAACGGACAGTCCAACGTCCAGGTCCTCCCCTGTGGATGATATTGGCACGTACCTGGACGTTCTGCAGAGAGGTGCACTTAAACTAAACATTGAAATGTCCGTTCCTCAAGTCACGACGACGGTCATTTTTGAAACTTTACACAAAAAGGCCATCTCCAGACCTCTACTGCCACTGGTCCCAGGGATCTTGGATCCGGTCAAGGACGTTTTCCTGACCCCGGCTTCAATCAGAGCAGTGCCAGCACGCATTACGAAGAAGTACAAACCTGCGGCTTCTGACCCGGTGTTTGTGAGGTCTGACCCTCCGGCGGACTCGGTCATCGTGGCTGCGGCAAGAAAGACACATGCGGTTGCTGGTTCGTCTTCGGTCCCGCCAGATAAGGACAGCAAGACCCAAGACTCCTGGGGTAGGAAGGTCTGCAACTCTGCTGCTTCCACCCTTAAAGTCTCCAGTGCAGCTGCGCTCCTGGGTCGGTATGACAGGGCCTTATGGGACTCGATGGAGAGATTCAAAGCGAAGCTGCCGAAGGAGGATCAGCAGGACTTTGATGAAACTGTTACGGAGGGGTGTCTGGTGGCTAACCAGATGATCAGCACGGCCGCGGATGGGGCTGTGCTTTCGGCTCATTCCTATGCCCATGGAGTTTGTGCCAGAAGATCGGCCTGGTTGCGCCTTACAGGGCTGAAGCCGGATGCCCAGCATCGGATTCTGAACCTCCCTTTTTCGGGTTCTGCCCTCTTCGGGGAACACGCAGACGAGGAAATGACCCGAATGAAGACTGAGCTGGACACAGTGAAGGCGGTGGGCTTGGAGAAGAAGAAGGAGTTCAAGCGCCGCTTCAAGTCCAACAGGGCGAGAGGGGCCCAACAGAGGGTTCAAACCCCTCAGTGGTCGCAGAACAAAGTTCAGGGAAAACCCCAGTTTCACGGCAAGCCCAGCAGGGGCAGAGGAGGCCGCCAGCAGTCCTCCAACGCCCCGAGAGGAGGAAAGGCCTGAACAGTGGCTTCCTCTGACACCGTTGCCCACTCCGGTGGGAGGAAGTGCATCTCAACACCTGGAGGAGTGGGTCAGCATCACAAGAGATCAGTGGGTGCTGAATATACTGCGAAATGGTTACAGGATTCGTTTCCGTGCTCTTCCAAAGAGCATTCCTCCGAAATGCTCTTGCCCTCACCAACTGAGCTTGCTCCGTCGAGAGGTGGCGATCCTGCTACAAAAAAGAGCGATAGAAGAAGTTCCTCGCGCTCTGAAAGGCAAAGGAGTTTACTCCAGATATTTCCTTGTCCCCAAAAAAGATCAGGAGGACAAGTTCAGACCCATACTCGACCTACGACTCCTAAACAAGGTCATCGTCAGGGAAAAGTTCCGCATGTTGGCGCTTCACCAAATATGTCCGCATCTACAAGCCGGAGATTGGATGTGTTCGGTGGATCTTCAAGATGCGTACTTTCACATCCCGATTGCGCAGCAACATCGAAAGTACCTGAGGTTTGTCGTGGGGCACAAACACTACCAGTACAAGGTGTTACCCTTCGGTCTCAAGTCCGCACCACGAGTCTTCACCAAATGCATGGCGGTGGTGGCGGCTTTTCTCCACAAGAAGGGTCTCTTCGTTTACCCATATCTGGACGACTGGCTCCTGAAGGGTCCATCCCCGGTACGGGTGACACAAGATCTGCATCTGTGCTTGCATCAACTTCACAGACTCGGCCTCCATGTGAACCTGGAGAAGTCAGTCCTGCGGCCTACGCAATCCATCCACTACCTAGGCTCCGTTCTGGACACAAGCGTGGGAAGAGCGTTTCCTTCGGAGGAGAGACTTTCTTCCATGAACCTGAAGTGCGGGGTTCTGCTGGAGTCTCGTCCCCCGACAGCACGACAGGTGGCGTCTCTGCTGGGTTCCATGGCGTCCTGCATTTTTCTCATCCCACACGCCAGGCTGAGAATGCGTCCTCTGCAACAGGCCCTGGAGGATCAGTGGGACCAGGCAACAGGTCGTTGGGAGGACCATGTCCTTCTTTCCCAGGCGACGAAAGAGTCCGTCAGATGGTGGACTCGGAGACGCAATGTGATGGTGGGAGTACCGTTTCATCAACCCGTCCCATCCCTATCTATCGTGACAGATGCCTCCCTGCACGGCTGGGGAGCACACATGGGTCCGCTTCAGATTCAGGGCCGGTGGTCTGCCCAGGAGCAGACTTACCACATCAACATGCTGGAACTCAGAGCGGTATTCCTGGCTCTCAAAGCTTTCCTGCCAGCGATCACGTCCAACTCAGTCCTGGTTCAGACGGACAATACAACAACCATGTTCTATCTGAACAAGCAAGGAGGCACAAGGTCCCGCCCACTGTCTCGAGAGGCTCAAACAATATGGCATTGGCTCCTCGCTCGAGGTCTCACAGTGGTGGCGGTGCATCTTCCGGGCGAGTTGAACGTCACAGCAGACGCACTCAGCAGGCACTTCGAAGATCAGCCAGACTGGGTGCTAAACGACGAAGTAGTAGAAGAACTTTTTCGTTGCTGGGGGCGTCCATCCACAGACTTGTTCGCAGACGACGAAAACACCAAGTGCCAAGCCTTCGCGTCCAGGTTCCACAGACCAGGGATGCTAGGGAATGCTCTCCTGTTGGACTGGGCAGGGATGTTCGCGTACGCGTTTCCACCCCTGGCTCTGATCCCGAGAGTGGTGTCCAAGCTCCTCAGGACGAACATGGAGATGATCCTAATTGCTCCAGACTGGCCTCGGCAGTGGTGGTATCCGGACCTTCTTCATCTGTCTGTGTGTCCACACAAACGACTCCCTTGCAGACCGGACCTATTGAGCAAAATGAACGGGAGGATAATGCATCCCAACCTCCCATCATTGAACCTAGCAGCATGGCTCCTGAGGTCCTGCAGTACGGGCATTTGAACCTGCCGCCTGAATGTATGAGCATTTTGAAGGAGGCTAAGAGACCGTCCACGAGAGCATCCTATGCCTTCAAGTGGAAACGGTTTTTCTTGTGGTGTAGGGATCAGCAGTTGGATCCGATCAAGGGGCAGGAGGAAGTCATATTACCATACCTCCTTTCACTCGCAACAGCTGGTTTAAAGTACGCTTCCATTAGGGTGCATTTGTCAGCTATTGTGGCTTACAGGAAGTCGCCTGACCAGGTGTCTTTCTTTCAGGTTCCAGTGGTCAAGGATTTCCTCCAGGGATTGAAGAAGGTGTATCCCCCTGTGCGAAATCCTTCTCCTCCGTGGGAATTAAACCTAGTTCTGTCAAGGTTGATGTCTCCGCCTTTCGAGCCAATCCACAAAGCTTCCTTACAACATCTCTCTTGGAAGGCAGCTTTTTTGGTGGCAATTACTTCTGCACGCAGGGTCAGTGAGATACAGGCGCTCTGTGCAAAAGAACCTTATACGGTATTCCACCATAACAGAGTGGTTCTGAGGGCTCACCCTTCCTTCTTGCCTAAAGTCATATCTGATTTTCACATCAATCAGTCTATCTCCCTCCCTTCCTTTTTTCCAAATCCGGCGACCCCGGCTGAGCGGTCGCTTCACTCATTAGATCTTAAAAGAGTGCTGAAGTTTTATTTGGAAATGACTAAAGGGATTAGGAAAACAGACCAACTGTTTGTGAACTATGGTGCTATGAGAACTGGTTTTCCAGCGGCAAAGAGGTCCATCTCCAGGTGGATTGTTTCTTGCATCAAGCTGGCCTATCAACTGGCAGGAAAACCTTTGTTGATGTCTCCAAAAGCGCATTCCACTAGAGGGAAGGCGGCTACAGTGGCTTTCTTGCATGACGTTCCCATGTCGGAAATATGCAAGGCCGCGACCTGGAAATCAGTGCATACCTTTACGAGGCATTACTGCCTCGACTCTGATTCCAGGACTGACACTCAAGTAGGGCAAGCCTCCTTGAGGAATCTGTTTGGGTAGTCGTTTCTGTCTACTCATGCTTGTTGATGAGATTTCTGTCTTATCTTCCCTTTGCCCGCAGAGATGAGGAGAGGCTCGCTATTCTATTCTAATGCTTATGACTATTGATGAGGATCCCCTGGAAGAGAAGGATTAGTTACTTACCTGTAATCCTAGTTCTCTTCCAGGGGTATCCTCATCAAAGTCATAAGCAACCCTCCCGCCTCCCCGGGCAAAGGATTCTTGTTCATAAGGAGATATTGTTGACCTAAGTGTTATTGGGTTTGGTTTTCAGTCTCCGAAAAGAACAACTGCCTAACTGCCACTCCTGAGGCATGATGGGATTCAGGGGGTCATGAGTGCCTTAAAGGCACAGTGTCAGTTTTTTGTTATTTAGCTACAGGTTAGCTTTTCAGTCTGGTTAGACTGTGTGTTTGCAATGCAGCCTGGGAGCTTCCTATGCTTCCAGTGAGTTCTGTGAATTTCTACTGCTTTCTGAGCATTAAAACAATTCCTAAACAAACTTGGTGTTGTTTTCTCCTGTTTCTAATGCTTATTATTCATGTATGGTAGAAATTTCTTCACAGCATATTTCAGCTCTAATGTGATTTGGCTGCTATTGCTTGTTTTTTTTTTATATATATATTGTTTATATATATATGTGTATTTATATGTGGGGCACATATAATATAGTGTTTCCGGGGTCCCGCACGTAGGCGGGAATATTCTAATGCTTATGACTTTGATGAGGATACCCCTGGAAGAGAACTAGGATTACAGGTAAGTAACTAATCCTTTTCCTCACTGAGTTCCATCTTTCAGCAAGGTTTCTTTCTTTCTACAGATTACGTCATTGCCATGGAGGTCTTCATCTGTTTGCTTTTGCTGGGATCGTCCGCGGCGGGATTCTTTCAAGGTTAGAATTAGTCCTAGATTGCTTCATGTTTACGCAGCGATGTCTCCACACTAGGACCATCAGAGGCAGTCACCACATTAGGACCAGCAGAGGCGTCACCACACGGACCAGCAGAGGTGGTCACCACACTAGGGCCATCAGAGGCATCTGAACACAAACGGCTCAGACCACACCTTCCGCAGGTCAATGCTGTAATTGTGGTTTCAGCTCCATGTGTTAAGCGGTGCTCAGGTAGCGCAATCCTACCTGGGGCAGGGCAGTACATGGCAGGAGGGACAGTTCTGTCTCATGAGCTGGGCATGCACAGATGATTCAAGTGTAGGAAGGAAGAGAAAGTTTGGATAGGAGGGAAGATCTCCACCTTCATAAGATTATCGCCTCAGTGACTAGGACAACTTATAGATGGGAGACGAGGCATGCCCTG
Organism: Lissotriton vulgaris; assembly: GCF_964263255.1. Taxonomy (NCBI): domain Eukaryota; kingdom Metazoa; phylum Chordata; class Amphibia; order Caudata; family Salamandridae; genus Lissotriton; species Lissotriton vulgaris. The sequence goes on along the minus strand of NW_028242230.1, from coordinate 199,566 downwards.
GTCTGTCCCATCTTGAGGCTTTGCATGTCACAGCTTGTGTTCACCTCCTGGTATGGTTAGTTTTCTGTCCATGTCGGCTGGTCCCTGGTGGTCACTGCCTTGGTGGTGGAGCAGAAGCTCTTCTTGAAGGCCAGCGTCCCGGGCGTGGGGTGGAGGGGGGTAGGTTGGTTTGGGTAAAGAAGAGATGGGAGAAGTGGTCGTTCACATTCTTGTGGGTTTGTCTTCTCCTCGATTGCAAGGGGTGGAGCCTATGGCGAACAAGGCATTTCAGCAGGTGATCTGTTCTTTCATATGGGCACGGTAGACGGGGTCCATTTTAGGCCTGGCATTAGCTAAAAAATGTTGATTTAGTAAAATTATATAAATCATATATTTGCTTGTAAGGGCATTCATCACAAGTAAAGCAAATTGTCCCTCAGGAAAGATTATACAATACTACCTAAACCAATAGTAGGTTTGAATATGTCTGTTTTCTATCAGCACCCACACTAACACTGTTCACAATGCACTGCACTAGTATAACAACACAAACTACAATTTACAATTAAAAACATTTGTTCTATTCAAATATTATAATTACAGTAAAAAAGTTTCTAACCAACAACAATTTAAAAAGAAATGGAAATCATTTCTACACCTATATTTCATACATATCATCAATATAAATAATACCAAGCTCCCCATAATACACAGGACACAAATCACAATACCAACTTAAACATAATCCGAATCCGCTAAAGGATTTTGTCCACCAAATTTGCTTTGACACGTTTCGATGGTTTCATCATTTTTCCATCTTTATCAAGACAGTGTTTTTCAGCAATTTCAAGGCACGTTGTTTTTATTTAGCCTGTTTCTGCAGGGCTCCCGACTTTCTTGTCCTTCAAAAATTCTGACTTGTCGACTTGTCCATTGATACAAAAAAGAAGGACAAACCCCGAGGTGAACCGCTGTCGAACAGAAGAATAACGTGGAACAGGAGGATTGTTTGCGCCTCGATCCCTGGGGAACTATTTAGTGTGGAATTTTTGAAGGACAAGAAAGTCGGGAGTCCTGCGGAAACAGGCTATATAAAAAAAAACAAGGTGCCTTGAAATTGCTGGCCCAAAATATAAAATCGAGGTTGGTTACTTAAATGTGGTATGCTCTACCCCGTGAGACACTAATGGATATATGAAATGATATTAACTGAAATAAGGGCACAATAACCTGGAAACGACTACAGAAAAAACTAAAAATCCTGTCTTGATAAAGATTGAAAAATTATAGAACCATCGAAACGCGTTGAAGCAAATTTGGTAGACATAATCCTTTGGAGGATTCAGTCCTGTATTTGCAAGAGTACAATTGCAACCAGGCTGGGTCTTAAAATAATCTGCTTAGGATATGTTATCTGAAATGACAGAGTGTATTGCGTAAAAAATAGTTTTTTCAATTTTTTTATGTTTAAGTTCGTATTGTGATTTGTGTCCTGTGTATTATGGGGAGCTTGGTATGAATTGTGTTGATGATATGTATGAAATATAGGTGTAGAAATTATTTCCATTTCTTTTTAAATTGTTGTTGGTTAGAAACCTTTTTACTGTAATTATAATATTTTAATAAAATGTGTTTTGTAAGAACAAATGTTTTTAATTGTGAATTGTAGTTTGTGTTGCTATACCGGTGCAGTGCATTGTGAACAGCATTATTGTGGGTGCTGATAAAAAACAGACATATTCGAACCTACTATTGGTTAAGGTAGTATTGTATAATCTTTCCTGAGGGACAATTTGCTTAACTTGTGAGGAGTACCCTATTTCCTTGGTCAGAACAAGAGGTATCTCTCTGTCTTCTACACGCATGTAAGGACATTCAACTGATCATCACCATCTAGTGGCCTGTTGTGTCAATCACATTTTTCTTTCCCTCAGTACAGCCTACAGCATGGGGCAGTGGGTCCGCCCACTTCAGCTATTGGCTGACTTCACTCTCAGTCACAGCAATCTGCCCTTTCACCAGGAGCACATCGCACACAAAGTAATCCTTTCACTGCCAGGGATTACTAAGGCAATGCGGGCTGTCTGACACCAGAAACGAATGTAGCTTATTTCATTTTTTTAAATATAGTAAATATTGGCGAGGCCCGGCAATATTTTATAACACAACGGCTAAACAAAACAAGGACTGACATAGCAAAAAGACTGGCAGCAGATACTTGCCAATGCTTGCTTTGACTGGTAGACAAATTGCTTTTAGAGGGGATTTGTGGAAGTTTATCTTCTTTGGTGAGGCAGAATCTGTGGAAAAGGTGGTGACTTTGTTGGAAGTGGTAGAAGGCATTTTCAGAGTTTTCCTAATTTAAAGAGTCTGAAATCCCCGAAGGTGGGGTGGTAATCCGTCAAGTGGTAAAAAGAGTCTCTGTGTGGTCTCTCGTGAAAAGGGGGTCACTCGTGTTTGCAGGGCGCAAGAAGAGAAATGCAAGGCCCTTGGTAAGTAGAAAGTCTTTGGAAGAAGCAGGGGTGCATTGAGAATAGTAGTCTGGTACATCAGATGTGCATGGTGGAAGCCCAGCAGCTAGTGGCACATGGACCTGGGGGAGAGGGCAATGTTAATGGTCCATATTTCGGTATTAAGGATGAGTGTTAGTGGAGGGCTCATGATAAAAGACATGTGGGTGATGGTACTTCTCCCCCCCCCCCCCAGCTTTGAAGACCTTTGAATAGCTGACTGTGGAAGGATGCGGCACCCTCTTCCCATGGGTGGCCAGTTGATGAGTTCGAGGCATGTGGGCTGCTGAATTCATATCTGTGCATAGATCGCCGCCTAGTGTTGGGTCCGGATGATTGCACATTTTTGTCCTGTAAGAGTCTTCGAAGTATCACGAGATAGGTGGCTCCTCCCCTGGACTACAGTGCGCATGGACATCGACTCCATCCTCAGATTGTTTTTTTCCGCCATTGGGTTCGGATGTCTTTAATTCCCTCTTTTCGGAATCGATAAAAAACTTTCTTGAGACCAAAAGGTCTTTAGTCTATACGTCGGTATTGTCTTGCGTTCGGCTTTACTTCTTCTAGCTCGGCTCCGAGCCGGATTCTGTACTTCCGCGTGCTCTCGGCGCGGAAGGCCCAGTAGACGCTCCTGACCTATCGACCGTCCATCATGGACCGAAGTCCATTCAAGAGATGTCCGGTCTGTTACTCGAAGTACCCCCACATCGACGTCCACCCGGTGTGCAACAAGTGTCTGTCGCCAGACCACGATGAGGACAAGTGTATGGCTTGTTCCCGCTTCAGGTCTAAGAAGACGCTTAAGCTTCGACGAGGCCCAGCAATCTGCTCCGGCGCCTGTGGACATCTTCGATGCAGGGGATGTCGAGGACGAATCTATCCAGGACGTTTCAGAATCAAACCCCGCGTAGGACGTCGAAGAAGACTACGACGCAGATGCTGAGGTGTTCGAGGGCGAAGAAGTCGTCGAGGAGGTAGGAGACGACGACGGAGCCCTCGGGGCCATGGAGGATAGCTCGGATGAGGAGCTTCCTCAAACTGACTCTGGGGCCGTGCCGATTTATAAGGCCCAGGTCAAGGGATCGCCTTCGGGCCTTACCCAAGATCTCGCTATGGATTCCACGGCCCCGCCTTCGGGCCCGGCCACAGACATTGTTGCCGAGCCACTCACTGGCAAAACGAAACCGAAAGTGAAACCTACGGTCTCGACGCCAGATACTGCGCAGGTGCCAGCATCAAAACCGAAAGTGCGCATCGCTTTGGTCGGCTCCAAGACTTCGGAGGCTTCGGCGCCGAAGAAGCCGAAGGTGGCTGTCGAGCCAAAAAGTCAAGTCAAGGGCGTTGAGACGAAGTCTGCCATGCCGAAGGCTAAAGTGAAGGTGGTCGAGACCGGCGAGTCGGCGCCGAAGTCGGTCGACACCGGCAAAAGCCTTGTTGACCCGAAGAAGGCTGTTGGCGAGCCGAAGAAGACTCTCGGTGACCCGAAGAAGCGACTCGATGACCCGAAGGTCCTCACTACCCCGCGTCCGCACGACAAGGCCAAGGGCGATGCACCCCGAGAGTCGACTCCAAAAGTGACCTCGAAGGATTCCATTGAACCGGCGCGCCCATCTGCCACGTTCACCAAGAAGGTGACGGACTCCCTGCAGCGCATCCGTGAGGGCACCGCGTCGGTCGATCCGAAGGACCCTCCACCTGCGAAACCTGTGGAGAAAAGGTCTCCTCGGCGCCGAAGTGGTTCACGGCCCGCGACCTCGATGACCTTCGGGGGATGAGCGTCAGGAACACTTCATTGACGCCGAAACAGGCAGGCTTTCCCTCCTGAAGCGGAAAATCACCCCAGAACCCCAAATGGAGTCTTACAAGATCCCTCTCAAGAAAAAGAAGGACTCTGCTTGCTCTCCCGTCTTGGTGGAACCCTTTTCCCCACAGACTCATGATGTGTCGCCCACTTACTCAGATGTGGACGCTGGTGAGGGAGATGATTAGGATGAATACAGTTATCCAGTCTATACAGACCCTGAGGGTACAAATGAACCCTGGGCAGCTGGTGGTGACCCTGGGGATCCTCATTCAGGACAAGACACTCAACTTTTTTCTGCAAAGACTTCACCTACAGAAGACTCTGCTGCTTTCAATGCCCTAATTGAACGGGCTGCTAACAATCACAAAGTCCAGCTGCATGCTGACCCTGTGGATATGGATTTCCTCTTTGACACTTTTTCAGTATCAGAAAAAACTGTTAAAACTGTGCCTTTGCTGAAAGGTGTTTTAAAGCATGCTGCTGAGATCTTTAAAGAACCTACCAGGGCAAGGGTGATAAACCCTAGGATTGACAAAAAATACAAGTCGGCGCCTACTGATCCTACCTACATTAAAGGACAGTTGCCTCTGGACTCCCTTGTCGTCTCGAATGCCCGGAAGAGGGCTAATTCTCAGACTACGGATGATGCCCCTCCCCCAGACAAAGAATCCAAGGTCTTTGAGGCTTCGGGGAAGAGGGTGGCAGCACAGGCAGCCAACATCTGGCGCATTTCTAACACACAGGCGCTTCTAGCGCGCTATGACAGGGCACATTACGATACACTAGAGACCCTGTTGCAACACCTGCCTGATCAATACAAGGAAGAGGCTGAGATTCAGGAAGGGAAGCTAATCTCTAACGCTTCCATTAAGTGCACTCTGGACGCAGCTGATACCGCTGCCAGAGCTATAAACACCAGTGTTATGCTTCGGAGACATGCCTGGCTGAGAATCTCTGGATTTAAGCCAGAAATCCAAACCACCATCCTAAACCAAACGGTTAACCCAGATCACCTGTTTGGCCCAGAGGTTGATAACACCCTAGAAAAAATAAAGAAGGACCCTGACACTGCAAAATCCATGGGTGCCTTACAGTCCCAGCAGTTTCGGGGTGGGTCCTTTCGCCGCTCCAGCACTAGAGGCGTCTCCAGGGGCCAGCTCTCCCAGTCCACGCAATACTACAAGGGCAACACTCAGACTTCTTACACCAACAAGAGTCGAGGTGGATATCGTGGCAACAGCGCCAAGGGCAGAGGGCGTGGAAACAACAGCTCCAGATCCTCTGCCACCAGCAAACAGTGACGCCTTGTCACTGCCCCCCGACCACACAACACCGGTCGGGGGGAGACTCCAGCAGTTCCTGCCCGTCTGGAAGTCCATCACCACGGACAGGTGGGTCAGAAAACTTATCCAATATGGGTATTGTCTGGAGTTAACATCCACTCCACCCAACATGCCCCCAGGGCACCGTCCTATGTCGGACGAGCACTTGCACTTATTGCAGCAGGAGGTCACCGTCATGCTGCAAAAAGGAGCAATAGAGCTTGTGCCAGTGCAGGAAAAAGGGAACAGGGGTCTACTCCCTGTACTTCTTAATACCAAAAAAGGACGGGTCCCTCAGGCCCGTCCTGGACCTTAGGCCACTCAACTGCTACATCCTGTCAGAGCACTTCCATATGCTGACCCTGCAGCAAGTGCTCCCGTTGCTCGGGCAGGGGGATTTTCTCGCAACTTTAGACCTAAAGGATGCATACTTTCACATTCCACTGCACCCTTCACACAGGAAATACCTCCGTTTCACCATACAAAACCAGCACTACCAGTTCAAGGTTTTGCCTTTCGGTGTCACCACAGCACCCAGGGTGTTCACGAAGTGCCTGGCAACAGTGGCGGCACATCTCAGAAGACGAAACATCCACGTCTACCCCTATCTGGACGACTGGCTCATCCAAGCGAGGTCAGCCCAGCAGTGTGCCGCCCACATGTCCCACACCATTGACCTCCTACACAATCTGGGATTCTCACTGAATTACCCAAAATCCCACCTCCAGCCCGCCCACGTACGGCAGTATTTGGGCACAACCATAAACACTCTGGCGGCCACAGCACAGCCAAATTCAGTGAGGGTCAGCAGCATTCAATCGCTGATACAAAAATTCAGACCTCAACACTCGCTTCCAGCAAGAGTGTTCATGCAGTTGATAGGCATGATGGCCTCCTGCATTTCCATAGTCCCGCACGCGAGGCTACATATGCGTCCGCTTCAGGAGTGCTTAGCACGTCAGTGGACTCAGGCTCACGGGCAGTTGAAAGACCTAGTGTTGGTGAGCGGTCGGGCATACAACTCTCTGCATTGGTGGAATCCACGAAACCTTTGCAGGGGCCGACCGTTCCAAGAGCCTGTGCCACAGATCATCCTGACGACGGACGCCTCTCTCCAGGGATGGGGAGCTCATGTCCTCCACTACACGGTGCAGGGACTATGGACGCATCAGCAACTGAAGATGCACATCAATGTTCTCGAACTGATGGCAATCTTCATGGCACTCAAAGCCTTCAAAGTACATCTGTGCAACAAGGTTGTGTTGATCCGGACGGACAACATGACAGCCATGTACTACATTCAAAAGCAGGGAGGAACACACTCTCCGCAGCTGTCTCACCTGGCTCAGAGCATGTGGAAGTGGGCCATTCAGAGGAACATCTTCCTCATGGCGGAACACCTCCCGGGCAAAGACAATCAGATGGCGGACCTGCTCAGCAGGCACAGCCACCAGATGCACGAGTGGGAGATACATCCATCGGTTCTCCAACCGTACTTCCGAAGGTGGGGTCATCCAGAGATAGACCTGTTCGCCACAAGGGAGAACGCAAAATGCCAAAGCTTCGCTGCCAGGTTCCCACACCCACAATCGCAGGGCAATGTGATATGGATGAACTGGTCAGGCAAATTTCGGTACGCTTTTCCCCCAGCACCTCTGATACCGCTGGTGGCACGCAAGCTCAGGCAGCACTCGACACTCATCCTGGTTGCTCCAACGTGGGCTCGCCAACCATGGTACACCACGTTTCTGGAACTGTTGTGGTACCGCATCAGAGGCTGCGTCTCACCCCCAGCCTTCTGACGCAGAGCCATGGCGACATTCAGCATCCAGATCCGCAACAGCTCAACCTGGCGATCTGGCTCTTGAAGTCTTAGAGTTTGGCTACCTGCACTTGCCTTCTGACTGTATGGACATCATTCGGGAGGCAAGAAAGCCCACCACCAGAGCATGCTATGCGGCAAAATGGAAGCGGTTTGTCATTTATTGTGCGGACCACAATATTAACCCGCTAGATGCGTCTATTCAGAATATCATTTGTTAACTTTTCCATCTGTACAAATGTAATCTGGCATATGCTTCCATTCGCATACATCTGTCCGCAATGGCCGCTTATCTCCAGAACAGGCAGCACCTCTCCTTTTTCAGGGTGCCTGCCATTAAGGCCTTTCTGGAGGGACTCAAACGAGTCACTCCTCCGCGGACTCCACCAGCTCCGGAGTGGAACCTCAATGTGGTCCTCACCCGCCTGATGGGTCCTCCCTTTGAACCACTGCATTCCTGCGAGATTCAATTCTTGACATGGAAAGTGGCTTTCCTCATAGCGATTACATCATTGCGACGAGTTAGTGAGCTCCAAGCACTAACTATCCAGGAGCCATTTATTCAAATTCATTCTAACAGGGTGGTGCTTCGCACTAACCCTAAATTCCTTCCCAAGGTAGTGTCTCAATTCCATATTAACCAAACGATTGAATTGCCTGTTTTCTTCCAAAACCCTGAGTCATTGGCGGAGCGGATGATCCACACCCTTGACGTCAAAAGGGCCCTGATGTATTACATCGATAGGACCAAGGATTTTAGGAAGACTAAGCAACTCTTTGTCGCCTTTGCACCACACCACAAAGGTAACCCTATTTCCAAGGCTGGTATTGCTAGGTGGATCGTTAAATGTATCTAGATCTGCTATCTGAAAGCAAAACGTACTCTCACCATTCCACCAAGGGCCCACTCCACCAGGAAGTTGGGGGCCTCTATGGCATTCCTTGGAAACATTCCTTTGGAAGACATATGTAGAGCAGCCACATGGTCTACCACACACACATTTACAAAGCATTATTGTGTTGATGTGCACTCCAAACAGCAGGCAGCTGTAGGGCAGGCTGTTCTCAAAACACTTTTCCAGACTGCTGCAGCTGGCACGGGCGGCCGCCGCTAATGGAGGGACTGCTATGTATTCTATGCACAGATATGAATTCAGCAGCCCACATGCCTCGAACCGAATATGCTACTTACCAGTATGCATCTGTTCTTGGCATGTAGGGCTGCTGACATTCATATCGCCCGCCCGCCCTCCTCCCCGGCGCCTGTAGCAGCTGCAGAATTCACATATACTTCTAGCAAGGTCATCATTCACTGAGTTTCACTCCATCTTGGCCACAATGGCTAAAAACAATCTGAGGATGGAGTCGATGCCCATGCGCACTGTAGTCCAGGGGAGGAGCCACCTATCTCGTGATACTTCGAAGACTCTTCCAGGACAACAATGTGCAATCATCCGGACCCAACACTAAGCGGCGATCTATGCACAGATATGAATGTCAGCAGCCCTACATGCCAAGAACAGATGCATACTGGTAAGTAGCATATTTGTTCTCCCCTATAGCGGTGGAGGAGGGGCTGGTGGTTAGGGTTCCAGGAAAGGAGGGCGGAGCAGAATCAGAGTCGCGAAGGGAGCCGTCCGTGTACCTGTTACTATTTGCTGTGTATCTGCCTCCTGCTAAACTCTTGATGTTTCTTTCCTCAGGTGATCGCTGGGAGCGGCACAACAGGTAAACCACTGAGCACTCTGCAGCAGCCGCTGTTGTATTACACTGATCTCTAAAGTACTTCTCACCGGAAAACAAATCTCACTATAAAGCAAGACTGTGGACATGGTATTTCAATATTTTAATTAGAAGCCACTAAGATGTCAACTTAAGGCTCAAGTTGTATGTTTACTTATTAGTTTATGTATTTAATTACAAGCGTCTTAAATGCACTTACAGAGAAAGATTCATTATGGCTTCCTAAATGCACTTAAGGAAGACGTGTTATGGCTCTGGGAACCTATAAGGAACAAAGCAGGAACACAATTAGGTAAAGTATACACAAAACAAATCTAAAAAGCGATAAAAGGGGTAAAAGATCAGTCAGAAAAGGTAAAGCAGGTGTCGTATCCTGGTGTCACCCCGACCCTGCTCAGGTTCCATGGGGTGGGGTGTGACCCCCCCTCCCATGCTCTCCCTGCAGCACTGCCTCCTTGCAATCCAGGATAGAAAGAAGACATGTCCTTAGATTAATCAGCGATAAAACACAAACTCCTCTCAATGAGGACAATTCTTATGCCTCAACCCAAACCCTCTGGCCCAGCTCACTTGCAGCACTGCCTGTCCCTGCCAAGAACTCTGGAGCGTGCAGGTTTAGAAAACTTGCTAAAACTCCTTCATGTTCCTAAGGACACTGGAGGATTCTCGCCCCACATAGTCGCCGGGTTCCTCTTCTTTACGCTACCTCGTTCACGCTCCTTGAGTATGGCTACGCCTTACACCTCAGCATTTGTGAGGGACCGATCCTTAGACTATGAAGAGTACAAGCCAAGGCTCCTGGCCTGAGGACGTTTGGCAGGATTCAGCCACAAGACACAACCTCCAGCGGAGGCCGGTCCAGAGTAGAACCCAACATCAGGCTCTCAGCAGGGCCCGTGGAGCTCCCATGAGGCTGTTCCTAAACTGCCCGCCCCCAGGACCGCGTGTGGATACCAGTGGCCTCCGTCCCAGAGAGGAGGAAGGGCTGTGAATGATCTCAAAGACATGATGCCAAGGTTCGTCTCAGACACTCTACCATCCGCTGAGGCGGCCGGTCTGACCCCCGCTCTTGTTCCCTCTCTCTGGTCCCTCCAGGCCAGTGGAAGCCTGAAGAGCCTGTGAGAAGCCTCTCTCCACCCACACATGTAAAAAGCGACCAGCCATCTGCTAGGAGGTGAAAGTGGAGCCACAACCCTACTGAAGTGGACTTCATGATCATCAGGGGGTTCACATACTGCAGCCCCCCCCCTCGCTAACACTAACTCTCCTGTGGTAAATAAATATTTACTGTCGGAATTTTTATGCGGTAAAGTTCAATAAAATAACTCACTCGGAAATGAGAGAGACAGAGTCCGTGGTATCTGAGTTATAAGGGTTTTATTCCAAAAGATGGAATGGTTCGAACCATGGTATCATGTTCCTTTCACCACTGAGGTTCAGGAAGGGATAGACAATACTTTATTAACAGAGTACAATATATATAGTCAATGCATATAATGGTGATGGATACAGAAGGCGTAACAGCTGAGAGAAACGAGATAAGAACACATGTGCGTAACAGAAGGCGTGCACAAGGGCGTACACAGAGGTGTGTGCTAGAAACGTCACATGAAAGTGTCACAAGTGGGTGGATACATAGAGGAATCTTGCAGTGTCAGTAGAAATCTGTAGCAAGGATGCGCGCGCAGCAGCATGACGTGTGACTGACGTGAGGCTGGAGGTGCAGGGGACTTGACATTTAACACTAGAGGAAGAGACAGAAGTCTGGCATGTCAGATCGACTCGTTCCTAAATCATATCTGATATCTTGTGTTTGGGGAACTATATTATCTAGAAGGAAAGGTCTCTCGGGCAGAGGCTACTCTATACTGACAATTAATGCGTGCATATGTGATTACGTGTCTGCGTGTAATGCGAGGGGCCATGGGCCTACCATGGTAACGGGAGCAATGAATTACTTGCATGGAGACAGAAAGGCCGGGCCCTTTGCTCTGCAGCCGGGGATTGTTTATCTACTCTGCTAGACTGGAATGTGTTTTCGAGGAGCTGAGCTCGGCTATACTGATAACTTGAAGGCAAAATACTGTCTTTGGCAGGCAAGCAGGCCGAGCCGGGCACCGCTCGCCACGCAGGGAGTAGGACAGAGGTCAGGGGTGTATCCCATGTTGCAGCTTGCAGGAGGCAGAGAGCAGAAAGGGCTCGATGGCAGAAATCAGGGCCTAGCTCTGCAGGGCTAGGAAAACGTGAAAGTGCACCATGAAAAGACGTTGGCAAGGCATACTTAGGAACTGAATTATTAATCCATTCATGGTGGATCTGAAAGAGGACATGTTAACGTTGGACGCAAATGTATTTGCGTCTCCATAGCTGGTCGAGGAGGGAAGTTACATGCACTTCAAGCTCGTACATGGAGACGGTGGGGTACACGTTAGGGGACATTTCTTGACCATAAAAATTCAAATTACCTCATTCCCTCCTTGTCCCCTACGGACCCTTCATGATATATCGATCTTCATTAATCCATCTATCTGTTCATATAACATCATTTGCTCATCCTTTCTCAGGCGGGATGTAGAGCGTGAACTTGAACGGGGAATGCAGGCTGTGGCACACAGGCCACATATCGCTGGCCCACATTGAATGCAGAGACAACAACTGAATACTATGGCCAATATAATCCCTAGGAAAGAAAGTAGCTTCCTTCCCCAGGCTGTTACCGTACTCCAGAACCAACCGGACCAAGTCCAGGTGCCTGGATTCTGATGAATCTGATTAGCGATCTTATGAAGACGGGATATGGCTCTATATACTGATGGAGCATTTTCTGGAATGAAAACACAGCAACTCGATCCGATGACTCTACAAGCCCCGCCCCTATCAGCCAGGATGACGTCAAGGACGAGACGATTCTGAAGAACAACAAGTCTTATAGCAGACTGTTCCTCCGTTAAGTTACCTAGGGCGGAAGTAGTTTCATTCACTACTGCTTCAAGGGTTCTGGTCAATTTTCGTATCAATTTACTATTCGAGACAGGTCCTAAAAAGAAAAAGAATCCTCTATTGAAATCTGTATATTGTTCCCATGCTGTTTCAGTCTGATCTACAATTGGGAGTTCTCTCTTGTGTCTAGATTGTATAAGCTGATTATTTCTATGGTAATCAGGAGGAGCTAGAAAAACAGGGGGCAGTAGGAATGCAATGTAACAAGTACCATCCCAATCTAGGGGTAAACGTATGTATGCGGTATGACCACAAACGAAATAGGAATGACGGGAAGCTTTGAATGTGGACTTGCCCTTATCACTGAATTCAATCACAGTAGTACATTCACTATGACCTAAGTGTACTGAACCATTCTTTCTGACACATAATTCGCCTTTAACGGGTAACACTGACATAGAGGGCAAGTCTGGTTCAGTTTCAGACTGGACATTCAGAATCATGAGGTTAAGTGTATAATTACCTAATCCATATACTTCGTTTTCTAGATCGGTCCCTGTCCTTTGTGGGAGACCCTCCTTGTCTGGGAAACATGCTTGATGCATGACTGTATTCAGATTTCCCCATACCCAATTGCCTTGGTAAACTACAGAATCTGAATCTAAAGAGTTCATTAAACTAAATCATGCACCACAGGAACCATTATGTGTAAACGGGTACGGAAAGAGGGGCAGAGCTCCCTTGTATTTCTGATAGGGAGGGAGTCGGCCACATATCCAACAATTTGTAGCATTACTGGTCTGATGGGAATGGTGTAACATACTGATGAATGTATTGTTGCGCAGCGCAAGTCTGTAAGACACTTCATGTGGAGGCAGTTCACTGAACGTGTGCTCTGCAGTGTTATTAAGAGTAGAGTGTGCAATAGGAAAGAACATATGCAATAATACACTTATACCAATAACCATAAGACTCAGAAAGAACATAATCAATAACGTAATGATGAAATAGCTTCGGAGAGATTTACAATGTTTCTGTTTCTTGATCTGTTTCTGTCTATCTCTCTCTCTATTGGGGTCTAACTTGTACATGTCAGGAACCTGTCTAACCGCTTCACCTAGGGGAGGACTTAAACAATTAAACTGTCTGACTTACTAGACCTCAATTTCATGCGAAATTCTTGAGAAGGAGTTTTCTCTACCAGGGGGAGTTTAGTATCAGTCTCTGGAATGGGGCAGGGCTGAGAGTCTGTTTTTTGCGGCAGTCCATAGTATTTCTTGATGTGGCTGGAGTGGAGCCAGCCTTTGCGGCCCTCCACCTTCACTGCTGTCCTTGTGGTTAGTAGAACAAGCTTCGGCTCCTGCCAACGGGGCTCCAGCGGACTCCTCCTGTCGAAATTCCGAACAAACACGTGATCACCGGGGACGATCTCGTGTGGCTTCACCTCGGTGTTGTCGGGAAAGGCTGCAGCTACCTGTGAACGACATGATTGTAGTGCAGACATCAAGGAAGCAAGGTAATCTGTCAGCATATTACAGTCAACATCTGTGATCTTACGAGGCAGAGGCGTCCCCCACATATTCGGTGCCTACCAAAGACCACCTCGTACGGGGATAGCCCTGTCCTGGAATGAGCTACCATTCTCATGTAAAACAATGCAACTGGCAAGGCGACTATCCAGTCTACCCCTTTCTCGGCACAAATCTTAGCAAGACGTGTTTTCAGTGTCTGATTGTGTCTCTCTACGAGACCTGCTGCCTCGGGATGTCGGACGCAGTGGAACTTCCACTGATATCCTAGCAGGAGTGATACCTGCTTCATAAGCTCGGACGAGAATGGCTGACCGTTATCTGAGTACACGACACGAGGCAAACCGTACCGTGGGAAGAATTCACAAACCAACTGTTTGGCAGTGGTCGGAGCAGTGTAATCTGAGACTGGATATGCTTCTGTCCAACGGGAAAGTGCACATACAACTACAAGGACATATTTGAATCCTCGACATCGTTCCATCTGGATATAATCCATCTGGAGGACTTCAAAAGGGTGATCGGGAGGATTGAATCCACCTTGCTCTACAGGAATGCTTTTACCTGGGTTGAACTGACAACAGATCATGCAAGTACGCACTTTCTGTTTTGCTGCTGCTCGTAAATGTTTATTGTACCAGAGATTCTGTAAACTGTCTAACATGGCTTTTTCTCCTAAGTGTGCTGGACTGTGTGCGGTGTTAATCATAACTTGAACCATAGAGTCGGGGAGAAACCATGTGGCTTTTCCCTTCGTCATCCATCCCTGGTCTGTCTGGATCCCTCCTAGTTCAGTCCATTTCCTTATTTCGTCTGGAGTAGCATGTGTCTGTATGTCAATTACATCTAGTGCGGGATCCTTTACTGTCATGCAATGTGTCGGTGTCAGAACTATTGTCTTTGTCATATCAGCTGCATGTGTGTGAGTCAGAGCTGTGTGTTTCGCGGTTCGATCGGCCAGGTCGTTACCCTGGGAAATAATATCTGTAACTTTAGTATGTGCTTTGCACTTCATGATAGCTATGGCTGATGGCAAATGTATTGCTTCTAACAATGCTTGAATGAGGGGACCATGCTGGATCTTGGCTCCGTGAGAGGTCAAGAAACCTCTTTCTTGCCAGAGTACACCGAAGTCGTGTACGACTCCAAATGCATAACGTGAATCTGTGTATATGTTAACGTTCCTGTCCTTGGCTACTATACAGGCTCGAGTCAGAGCAATGAGCTCTGCAGCTTGAGCAGACAGTGTATCAATACGATGTGTTTCTTTGACTTCGGTTTCAGTGGTCACTGCATATGCGGCCACTAATTCTCCTGTGCTTGTTCTCATACATGAACCATCCACGTAAAGTGTCAGGTCTGGGTTAGTCAGTGCAACATCTGTCAAGTCTCGTCGGGGCTTTGTTACTGCATTAATGATCTCTATACAGTCATGTGAGCTGAATCTGTTATGTTCGAGGGTAACAATGTGGCAGGATTGAGTATATTGCAGCGCCTGATTTCTATGTGTGGTTGGAACAATGTCAATTCATAACCTGTCAGTCGTGCTATAGTCAAGTGTTGAGTCTGTGTTCTGTTTAAAATAACTTCCACAGAGTGTGGAACTTGTACTGTCAGGGGGTGTCCTAACACTATGGAATCACTTTGTCGGATTGCTAGGGCTGTCGCTGCAACTGATTTTAAGCACGCAGGCAGGTCCTGGGCTACTGGGTCTAATGTACTCGAAAAATAAGCACACGGCTTATGTGAACCTGCTTGGTCTTGTGTGAGGACAGATAATGCTGTGCCATCACGTTCTGTAACGAAAAGCGTAAAAGGTTTGCTGTAACATGGTGTTGCTAAAACTGGTGCTTGACATAATGCTTTCTTTAATTCATCAAAAGCCTGTGTGGGTTCCTGAGTCCAAGGGAGGACAGTCGAAGTCGCTGCCTCCTGTGTTGTCAACTGTATAAGTGGCTTGGCTAGAAATGCGTACTGGGGAATCCATTGTCTGCAGTAAGAGGTGAGGCCAATGAAGGCCCGCACTTCCTTTTGTGTCTTGGGTTGCGGTAAGTGTGCAATTATCTGAATGCGGTCGGGTGTTAGCTGTCTCCCCCTCTTGGACAGCAAGTGCCCAAGGTACACCACTTGCTGAACACAGAATTGTAGCTTCGAAGGGGACACCTTGTGTCCCTTGTCAGCCAGAAAATACAAAACTGTCAGTGATGCTTGCACACATTCTGGTTCACTCCGGGCGGTGATCAACAGATCATCGACGTACTGGAGTAGGGCAGTGTTGACTGGCATGTGAATACTGTCAAGTTGTCTTTTCAATGCTTGGCTGTAGATGCTGGGGCTTTCTGTGAATCCTTGAGGTGCGCGTGCAAATTTGAAGCTACGGCCATTTAAACAGAATCCGAAAAGATATTGGCTTTCCGGATCAATGGGGACACTGAAGAAGGCGTTCTTGAGATCAATTACAGTAAGGAACGTCGCCTCTGAATCAATAGCAGTCAAAAGGGACGTAATGTCGGGGACCACGGGATATTGTGGTACAATACATTTATTCAGTTCTCGTAAATCGATAACTAATCGATAAACTGGAGGTGTATTTGGATCTGTACGTTTAAGAATTGGAATGATAGGGGAATTACATAGATTGGAGTCGGTTTCTACAACCACTCCCTGTGCAATGAGCTCTTCAATGATTTCCAGTAAAGCCACTACAGCATCAGGTGGTAACTTGTATTGTCGGATTCGGGGTAATACAACTCCTGGCTTGAGTGTAACTCGATATGGTGTAATGTGCATACAACCTACATCAGTTGGGCCTTGCGCCCACAAATGTTCTGGTACATTTTTCAATCTGACATCAAAATCTCGTAATACATAGTGACCCTTAAAGTCACGCAAAAACAGTCTAACTCCTTCCGGAGAACAACATATTACAGCTCCTAGAGCTTTTAGCGTCTTGATACTTAACAAGTTTTCTGGACATGATTTCGTGAGCAATAAGTCTGTAGTATGTGACAATGGACCAACTGCTAGGGGAACAGGTTTCGATACTTCATTAACAATACGCTGTCCTGAAAATCCAAGGGAAACATTCTGTGAGCCTGAGAGGGGTGCCCCTGGGACCTCGTCGTGACTTATTGTTGTTCGACTTGCCCCTGTGTCAATCAAAAACTTTCTATCTTTTCCTAATACTTGACTATGTACATAAGGACCCTCTTGATCTACAGGAACTTCAATGAGAGGCAAGCCAACCTCCCTCTCTAGGCTGTTTCATGAGTATCGCTGATAATCGGGGTAAGCAGACTGTGCATACTGGTACATCTGTTGTGCAACTTGCTGTGTCGCAGCAATGGGCTGTGGATGTGGTACCGCTACTGTCTGTACTGTCTGTTGTGGAGCAGGCATAGGCTGTGCGTTCTGTGGAATATGTTGCTGGACCTGATGTTGGACCTGGTCCTGTCTAGGCTGACGTGGTCTCTCTTTAGTTTTACCTGTGGATATATTATGTTTCAAAACTGCACAATGGTTTACATAGTGACCTGGCTGTTTACAATAATTGCATGTCCCTTTAACGGGAGCCGTCGTATTATTAGACTGTGTCATACCCCTTTTCTGACCGTCAGCTGGAACTGACTGAGCAACTAGCATTTTCATTTTCGTATCTTTTATACGTCTCTGTTCGTGATCTTGTTCTTCCCTAATTCTATTCTGGTGGTATTGTAACATTTGTAACATTTGGGAAGGCGTATTTGCTTGCCATGTGCTTTCGACTTTCAAAACACGATTCTTAACTTGAGGCAAGGAATTCTCGACTAGTTTTGATACAAAGAGGTGTGGGTATGACTCGCTACTTGTTTTCAGGCCACTGTTAATAATAAAACATTTCTCGAATCTAGAGTAAAAATCACTAGTATCTTCATCGTGTTTCTGCTTACAGGCTGAGATTGCGTCCCAGTCTTCCTTTTTAGTCGCTAACAGTCTAGGCAAAACCTGTACTAATAAACCTGGTAATGCTTTAGCTTTATCCCCAAGGCCTAGCCCTGGAGTACGACCATTTTCTTCGACTTCTAATGCAGCCCAATCAATATTTTTATCTCCCACCTCCCATTCTTTCTCCTTTAGTTTCTCGTAAATTCCTGCAGGCAATAGTACCTTTAACATTTTCATAATATCTGAATACGTGTAATCGCCCATGAGTAACATATCTTTAATTTCTCGGTGAAAACCCGCAGGGTCTTTATCATGACTGGGCACTATTTTCTTCATTTCCAATAATTCCATTTTAGTTATGGGTGTGTACACAAACACACGTGTAAGGGTATCATCAGCATTCCTGACTGGATGTACTTCTCGTAAAGGATTCTGTCTGTCGAAGTAAAACATTTTTCTTTCTGGGGGTGGTGGAGCTGAAATAAACTGTGGTTTCAAGAAGGCACTATATTTGTGTCGAAGTTCTAGTATTTCTTTAATTAAATCAGTACCTAGGCCTCTCCATCTATTCGAGAGTAGTTCTATTAATATATCCGGTAAGGGACCTGGATCAGAATGTTGGCTTTTGAACAACGTAATGAGATGCTGAATCATGTATACACCAGCTAATTTCTGTTCATCAGGGGAGAGGTTCAAAAACGTCTGTGCCACTGTATCATCATTATATGTACTAGGATTGTCAGCCCATTGTACTGCGGACCGGGCTAGTTCTTGTTCATCCATGGAATTGAGTACATGATACCCCATTCGATTTTGAAGTATTTTATCGGTAGCCTGAAACATATGTTCAGGAGAACTCGGATTTGATATAGCAGAGAGAAAAAGTCTTTTACTTTCTGGACGTATTGCTTTCTTAAGGTATCTTCCCTTACCTACATATGCTATCATGTCGCTAGTTGATTGTGACGTTTCTGCTGTGGTCTCTGGTTGTTCATCCTCCTCTGAGGTTTTCCCGTCATCTGACTCTAGTTGCTCTTCAGGTTCTCTGCGGGCATGTATTTCTATTATTTCTTTACGGATCTTTCTAACCATATGATGTACACTGTTCTCCTTATCATGTTTACCCTCCGCCATATTCTGGCTCCATCTAGTCAGCCTATTCATCTCACTTTGTGGAAAACCTGCCTGATCTTGTTCTCTTATTAAACAATTAACCAAAAATCGCATTATTAAACCTTTGTTCTCAACTTTCTGACGTGACATGGCTTCAGCAACAGACTCCGGTCCTTCTCCTGTTCTAATAAAATAATACAATTTGTCTAGATGTTCTGGTATTCCGGGTAGTAATATCAAATAATCTGTAACGCGTCTCAAACGTAGGGACGCTAACAACATGGGTCCTGTCGTACCAGGCACTGGGTCGTATCTGCAGTCTGTAAGTTCTCTTCTAAGTTGTTCGGCCGGTGCACCCTTCGGTGTCCGAGCCTTTGCTAAATCTCTCATTGTCACTCGGTGTAACGGTTGGGGTGTTTGATAACCTCCTATAGCACCTCCTGAAGCGGAGGCTTGAGCATAACCTGGCTGTAGGGTCGGTACCTGCTGTAGCTGGGTTGGATCCTGGACTACGCCAGTCCCAAAAGGATTTAATGGATGCAGTTGTTGAATAACAGGGGGAACAACGGGAGCGGGTGCGGGTAGCGGACCTGGAGGGATCTGCTGTTGCGGACCTGGGGACTGATGATCATGGGGTAGGTGGACGTCAGCAGGTGCAGGTGGTGCGGGTACATGGGCAGATGCAGTAGTATATGTAGGAGCTACATCATCCAAGTAGGACGAAATAAAAATGTCTGCTGCGGTCTTGTGACGTAATTTAGTCGGAACCAATGGAGGGGGCAGATCTTTTGGTATTTCCGGAGCGGCCTTAGGTAAACCCTCGGCCAAAAGAGGATACATACCATTCACAAGAGTGTTTCGTTGTCGGTCTACTTGTTCTGCTTTAACTCGTATTCCTTCTTCAACTAGTACGTTTTCTCGAGCTTTATCTGAATCTTCTCTACGTTTTTCTGCTTTTCTGAATTCTTTCTCTGTACGTTTATGCGATTCTTTACGCCACAATTCTATGGCGTCCTTCTGGGATTGTCTGGCTTTCTTTTTCCATAGCGCTTCTTCTACTCTCATGATGCAATCTGCATCCCATGTCCCTGTAACGGGCCATCTATATTTCTCGTCTATGTTCTTAGTATAATCGACCCATAAATCTAGATATAATATGGCATCTAAGCCGTGCTTATGATACATAAAATTTCCCGGAGTGTCCCTGGGTGGGATAGGAATCGCTTCCTCTAGTATCCCTTTCCTAGTTCCTAACTGTCTTAACTTTGAGAATAATGGCATCTTGGTACTTTGACACTTGACTTTACTCGAACTTGACCACAATTTCTACACAGAAACACAGTTACGTAGATCAAACAGTCACTCATACCACGACATTAATCACATAGAAACATTTCGAACACATATTGACTATACATGAATTCTATAACGAAAACAAAATCGAACCGTTGAAGACACGAATTTCTTGATATACTGCTAAACAGTACAGATACACTGCTAAAACAGTGCAGACCGGGTCTGTGTACCCAAACCCGTCTTGACCGGATACAAATTAATGCACCCGTCTTGATGCATCCCCAGCAACGGTACTCACCGGGAAGCACGGAACGGAAGGCCTCGGAAACTCGTCTGGACTGGACCGGACTGGACTCGACTCGACTCGTGACGTCACAGGTACGTCGGAACTGGTGGGCCTCTAGACACCTCGGACCTTGCTCTCTCGGCTGGGCAATGGTCGGGATCCTCCGCACTCCTTACCGCCTCGTCTGGGTGTCGATCGCAGTCTCAGTCACCTCCGTTGGCCTGAGGGAGATACAGGAAATCCTGCGGGTACGCGTAATTGTCCGTCACGGCTGTGGCAGGGGGCTAGGCCTGCAACGCACCGCCGGCGTGTAAGGTGGGGGAGGGGTCCCTATTCGGGCGCCAAATTATGTGGTAAATAAATATTTACCGTCGGAATTTCTATGCGGTAAAGTTCAATAAAATAACTCACTCGGAAATGAGAGAGACAGAGTCCGTGGTATCTGAGTTATAAGGGTTTTATTCCAAAAGATGGAATGGTTCGAACCATGGTATCATGTTCCTTTCACCACTGAGGTTCAGGAAGGGATAGACAATACTTTATTAACAGAGTACAATATATATAGTCAATGCATATAATGGTGATGGATACAGAAGGCGTAACAGCTGAGAGAAACGAGATAAGAACACATGTGCGTAACAGAAGGCGTGCACAAGGGCGTACACAGAGGTGTGTGCTAGAAACGTCACATGAAAGTGTCACAAGTGGGTGGATACATAGAGGAATCTTGCAGTGTCAGTAGAAATCTGTAGCAAGGATGCGCGCGCAGCAGCATGACGTGTGATTGACGTGAGGCTGGAGGTGCAGGGGACTTGACATTTAACACTAGAGGAAGAGACAGAAGTCTAGCATGTCAGATCGACTCGTTCCTAAATCATATCTGATATCTTGTGTTTGGGGAACTATATTATCTAGAAGGAAAGGTCTCTCGGGCAGAGGCTACTCTATACTGACTATTAATGCGTGCATATGTGATTACGTGTCTGCGTGTAATGCGAGGGGCCATGGGCCTACCATGGTAACGGGAGCAATGAATTACTTGCATGGAGACAGAAAGGCCGGGCCCTTTGCTCTGCAGCCGGGGATTGTTTATCTACTCTGCTAGACCGGAATGTGTTTTCGAGGAGCTGAGCTCGGCAATACTGATAACTTGAAGGCAAAATACTGTCTTTGGCAGGCAAGCAGGCCGAGCCGGGCACCGCTCGCCACGCAGGGAGTAGGATAGAGGTCAGGGGTGTATCCCACGTTGCAGCTTGCAGGAGGCAGAGAGCAGAAAGGGCTCGATGGCAGAAATCAGGGCCTAGCTCTGCAGGGCTAGGAAAACGTGAAAGTGCACCATGAAAAGACGTTGGCAAGGCATACTTAGGAACTGAATTATTAATCCATTCATGGTGGATCTGAAAGAGGACATGTTAACGTTGGACGCAAATATATTTGCGTCTCCATAGCTGGTCGAGGAGGGAAGTTACATGCACTTCAAGCTCGTACATGGAGACGGTGGGGTACACGTTAGGGGACATTTCTTGACCATAAAAATTCAAATTACCTCACTCCCCCCAAGACCGTTCCACAGGGATCCTTCAGAGAGGTCACAGGATGATGCGGCACGGCTCTGAACCTCAGGTGAAAGCTTCATTTAGGAGCTATAAGGATGCCCTGGAGAAAGCTCTTAGCACAATGTCACATATTAGAAAAAAAACACAACCTTGAGAGGCAGCCTCAGGGATTCAGTGGCTAGAGATGCAACGAAACACTCAGGAACAGGGATATCTACAAGCCACCTCTGCTGAAGACCGCAATATCCAATCAAAGTGAATGTCCGAAACCTCTCCAAGAACCATGGCAGATTATTCAAAAGAGCTCTAAGCAACTGAACCACACGGCATCAAGTCTGCTGACAAATGCAATGAAAGTCTTAATATTAACTAAGAAACCTGTGTGCACAAGACCTACTCCTCATCAGAATAATTATAGGCCCAAGTCAGCACCAGACTGAAGAACAGAAGAGCAGGGTCACTGGAGCTCTGAGGCCACCCACCTCCCAGACGCCATCATCAAAGAACCTTCAATTCTTCAGCAAACCATGTTTGTAACTTATAAATTGTGAAAAGATAGCCTGGCATATGCTGTCCACTAGTCATAGTGGGCACCTTGTACATGTCCAAACGACCCCTTAGAGGTGATACGTTTAAAGACTACCTTTATTGAAAGCTATCCTCGTGGTAGCTGTGGAGAGCAGCCTTCAGGCTAAATCTTGAAGGAATATAAAGCAGCTTGTTTTACCAGTCTATAATCTCTTGAATTACCACATGAAAGGAGAACCACACCAGGTGTATATATAAAATGTATGTATTTATTTCTAAACACTCACTACTAATCTCTTTATGGAATTAGAGTCCAAGATACACAATATCACAGAACTTAAACAACAGTAAATAGCACAATATACAATGGGCCCCAGGGCCGGACCAAACCATATATTAAGAAAGTGGTATAAGAACCACGACTTGACTAGACACAGTGCCTAAAGCACGTAGAATCACTGGGACCCCAAGGAACCATCCAAGGTCGTGACACAGGAGACCCACGGGGGACGTGTGCAGTCTGAGAACACAGCCGTGAGCGCCGTAGGATTCTATCAGGAAAGTTGCGGTTGGAATTTTAAAATTTAAGGACACTTAGGAGAGGACTTTGAGCAAACCACTTTTGACTTAGGGGATTCTAAGGCCAAGACCCACGGGAGCACTGGAGTACTCAAGTTACCTCACCCAGGGAAGCCGGGTGCATAGGTGTCAAATGATGTTGAGACGCATCGTCATTTTCAATGGCGATGTGCTGCAAAGTGCTGCTGCCGAGAAGAAGAAACGTGTCCGGAGGGATCCAAGCCTGGATCAAAGATGTGAAGAACTTGAAAGCAGAGGGGACAGAGTTTGGGTTGCTTGCCAGTGACCAGGAGCAAGATAAGCGAATGCCCACGGATGTCGGGTGCTCAGGTCCAAAGAGATGAAGCTTGACTCTGTAGCCACAAGTACCAGGAAGCGTTGACGATGACCAGGAGCTGGATTCAAGCTTTCCCATAAAGGATGTCGAGTTCTGCGTGTCAGTGCTCAGATTTAACTCAACAAGCCTTGGCAACAGCAACCCAAGCAGGAAGAGAAAAGATGCTTCGGTGCGGACCAGCAAGGTCCTGGGGACTCCCCAAGCAATGGAGAGTCAAGGCACATCTGGAGCAACCAGGGAAGCCCAATCAGAGTTAAAGTTGCCTTCACAAGGACCCACCAGTCGACAGACCAGGGATCGCAAAGAGACCTCTGGAGAAACCACAAAGGGCCGTCTCACGGAACACCCGTGGAGTGTAGGCTGGAAATCTTTGGTGGAGTTGCTGCATGGGGTCTGGGCTACATGTAACACAAAGCTCAGCTTCAGGAGTCACTGGAAAGCTGTTGCTTCTACAAAGTGACCTGTGTCCAGGGGTTTGAGTTGCACGGTCGCCACAAGGGATACAGCCTCAGACTTGTTGTGGGCACTAATCAACCTCTAAGACCACGGGAACCTACATCCTGTGTTGCAAAGTACTTCGGAGTCCTCAGGAGCTTCGGAGATGCAAACTGGCCAGATGCATCTTTGGTGCCTGCCAAGCAGGGGAGTAACACCTTTATTCAAAGGGAGATTCTTCAGTCATCTAGCGCGTTGTAGATCGTCGAAGTTCCAGGATTATGTATCAGAGTTTTGTCCAGGTAAATCTAAAGTCCTCTAGCCAGGGGTTCCTACTTTATACCCAAGGAAGGCGTGGGACAAATTCTGGGGACCCACCTATGGGGGGTCAGGAAAGAGGGGTGGCTACATCCATTTCCTTTGTCCAGTTTCATGACAGAGCAGGGGCTGATAGCCCCTGTAAAAGGTTTGAACTGGGCTATGCACATGGACACCAAATGTGCCCCCAGGGCAGACTTCAAAGCACTCTTGGAGTGCACCCACCTGGCCCCAATCCACTAATGCCTGTCTGGGAGGTAGTTAAATGTATTGTCCAGGCCTCCCCTGCCAGAGTTTCGTCCAGCAGCAGGAGGGCAGACTTGTGTCTGTGGCTGCAGCATCCATTTTGTGATGCCAGGGCTCTTTTAAACTATAACTGGGTAGACCAGTGTGTACATGTCTCTATGTCTAGAAGGGTGGAATTCTACCCCCGCCGCCAGGACTGGCGGGTGGTAGGATTCCAAAGTGTTTGACACCAAACACAACATGTTTCCATGCAGCTATTCCAAAGTGAGCATTTACCGCAAGGTTTTATTGCACTTGAGTATATGGTCGGGCTGCATCACAGGACAGCTTCATAGAATAGATTCCGAAAGCTGCAGAGGAGCCCTGCTCATGCATGGGCACCCTCTCACATGAAACCAAGCACCCTGCCTTCAGGATTGTTAAGGCATGCCAGAGGGGTGACTGAAAGATTTACATGTACAGTGATTTAGAATAAGTAACCTATATCTCAGTAAGAGCGGTCTGAGGACGTCTCCTGGCATCGTACCAGCTGCCGCCTGCATCAAGTCTGCCAGAGTTGGATAGGTGTCTGAGAGCTTTGTGGCATCCTTAGGACTAGCTCCTCGCCTGTCGGACTCTTGGAGAGGCTGCTGCTGTTATAATACTGATCGTATTCAGGTGACAATGTCTGCATGTCTGGTCCCCTCATCTTGGTCTTTATGGCTGTCTCTGCATCAGTCATTTTAGTCTTATTACGGTCTGTGAAAGTCACAAGTGTTCAAGGAGAGGTCCTCAGCGGGCTTCTTCTTCCTAATTCTTCGCACACCGGGGTCAGGTCCCTCTCATCAGTGGTGCTCCTCGGGGGTCTGTTCTTGCACCACCCTGGTCATTATTTACGTGGAACGAAATAGCATTCAGCTTTGAGTACTGTAGCACCTGCGTCATCTCTTCCTTCATTTATCCATTAAACCTCTGGTGGTGATAAATATCCGGCAAACCTGGATAATCAAAAACCTGAACCCAAAACGTCAGAATTGGCAAGGCTGCACCTCCATCCTCCGGGAACTCCTCCTGGGTCAACTGAGACGTTCAGAGCATCTTGTCCAATTCTCCACAAGTTTAAACTTCATCAGGTCCACAATAAACACCACATTTATTGTTCAACTCTCTGTTCATGTCTTAGTGTTGTCACTCTCTGTACCTGGAGTTTCCTGAGGCCCCCTCCTTGCTCCCAGGGTTATTCACCCACATCCTCCTGCTTCTGGTAGGTCTGCCCCTCCTCTTCTCTCCTGCTGGCTGCAAGGATTCTCAATTGTCCCTGTAACAATTAAAGTTCTTGAATCCAGTATGTAAAGTAAATATAATTTATTGTAGATTAATCCAAGTTAAATGATCAATAGATATAATGATAAAAGTCCCACCAGGAGCAGATCTTCTCTCGCTCAGCCTGTCTGCCATCAACTGTCTCTACCTCGAGCAATCAGGTACTTAACATTCTAGTATGACATCAAACATTCTATTACATCCAGAGGCTAAGCAATGGGGAAATCTAAGTAAGGGAAATGTAAAGCATGAGCAAGATGTAACACATCCCCCTTCCTTATAAAACAACAAATAAAGATAATAGAATAAATTGCATTGCATTCATAAAAATATAATAATTGAACAATAAGATGGATTGCATTTTCATTTTAAAATATAATGACTAAAGGAACACATTACATAGCATTCTTAATTAACAGTTGAAATGCAAGAAGGATTCCATTTTCATATTTAATGACCTTTCAAATCTAAAGGCCACATCCCCTTTCCAAAGAGAAAAAAAAAAAAAATTATCCACTAGAATGAAAACATGGATCACAAGTATAACTAAATAAAATCCACTAGAATGGAAAATATGGATTAAATACACAATAACATCCATAGGAATGAGAATGGATGGGTCAAATAAATAAATAAATATAAGCCAGATAGAGTAACCTGCGGCTTCTCAAAACAAAATTAATATGAACACCTCTAAACATAGAGCACTTGCGTGGTTCATAATAGCCAATAGAATAACTTGTGGCTTTTAACAACATTGCAAAATGGAACTCCTCAGAGTCCATAACCAGAAAATTTAGCAACTACGGCTCTTCTAAACATCAGCAACTGAACCCCTCAGAGTCCATACAAGCAAATTGAGCAACTTATTGCTCTCCAACACAATAGAATGATTGAACTCCTCAGAGTTCATATCAAACAAATGGAGCACCTCATAATGAGCACAGATGTGGCTCCGCAAACTACACATACAATAAATCCAAACTCCTCAGAGTTTACATCAAGGAAAATAGAGCAACAACCTACCGCTCTTCACAGCCCAAAGCTAGGAAAATGGAGCACCTCAAATTGAGCACCGAAGTGGCTTCCTAGAAAGTACATATTTATAGTGGAGCGCCTCAAAGATGAGCACCGAAGTGGCTCCAGCAAAAATACACTCTAATAAGTAAAAACACCTGAACAAATAATCTTCATAAAAATTCAAAATAGAAATGAACAGCTCAAAAACAATTGAGCACACTTGCAGAATAGAAATGAACACCTCAAAAACAATTGAGCACACTTGTGGTTCAAAACAGCATGTCAGTAACAAACATATCTGTAAATGAACACTAGCAATAAATAAATTGAGCACCCCAACAAAAGTTGAGCACACACGTGGCTCAATCCAACACATGTAAACTCATAACTCTATTCAAAATAAGAAGTAAATATGCATTTAAATAACATAGACATCAAACACTGTGAGTTATGTTAACAAGAATAGAATAGGCAAGATTGTAAATAAGAATAGTAAGACATATTGATAGCTTCCAAAATAAAAATAAAAAAATTAAAATAACAAAAGTAGTCACCGAAGTCTGACTGTTGAAGTGCTGACAGTGTGATCTCTCACCCAAACTCCGAAGTCTTTAGTTGAAATGCTGCCGCTAGTGTAATCCTTCAGCCCAACTCATTATCAAGAAGCAGAAAAACAAAATTCCTCACCAGCAAAACTTCGAAATCTCAACAATATTGAACTTATTTGTAGATCGTAATGCCACATTATTTGAAATCCGTCGGTGCACGTTGCCACATTATTGGAAATCCGTCGGTGCACGTTGTTATGGCAACCTAAATAACAAATTAAAATGGCCGCCACGCTTTTAGAACGTGCGTGATTGCATGAGCACGTACAGGACACGTTCATGTGATGTTCACGCTGTCTCCCTTAATGCACTCACGCGATACTTGTGCCGTTTCCCTTCCTTCCCTGTGTGACGCTTGAAATGAAGGAAAGAGCGCACTCGCGATGAAGACCTCGGTCTCGCGCTGCATCTTGCGTCCAGGATCCAGAAGTCGCTCTCGTGTTGGCGCCTCGTGATTCACCAGCCATAGATATTCAAAACATGCAGAGGTGAGAAGCGCGCGGTAAAGATTGCTGGCACATTTGAATATTCACAAGTTGTACGGAGAAATTTAACGGCCAATTAATACTTCTTTGTAATCAGTCACAAAAGTTTCAGAAAAGAAAAAAAAATCCACAAAAACATATCTTGTATGTGCTCCCGCAAATAGAGGGCTGAAATGCGCTCCCATTAAACAACAAACTTGGGACCAATGCCTTGAAATGATTTCAGAAATGCCAGTCTTGACTTCTCTCACAGAACACAAGGCACAGAATAAAATAAAACGAAGCTGCCAAGTTCTTCGTGTGAATGTCACTGAATATATTACTGTTGAATTTTTCTTTCCAAGTGCAGACTAAAAAAAAAAAAACGTTTCTTTACCATTTAAAATAGTTTAGGGATTCCTCTTTGTTATCAGTTTTCAGCACAGCCCAAACACATTTGAAAATCTTAAAACACAGGCCAAAACTGTTCCAATTCAGCGGCAGGAAGTTAAACACCCTGGGATAGCAGGCTGTCCAGATGACTGGGGACACTGGTGGGGTTAACCAGGGCGTTTCAGTAAATTTACCTTTTCTTTTCCGGCTTAACTGGTTCCTTGGTTGCAGTAGTATTTCATTTAAACAGTCCTTTTTCCACGCATAAGTTCAGTTCTTCACCTCGTCGCCAATTTGTAACAATTAAAGTTCTTGAATCCAGTATGTAAAGTAAATATAATTTATTGTAGATTAATCCAAGTTAAATGATCAATAGATATAATGATAAAAGTCCCACCAGGAGCAGATCTTCTCTCGCTCAGCCTGTCTGCCATCAACTGTCTCTACCTCGAGCAATCAGGTACTTAACATTCTAGTATGACATCAAACATTCTATTACATCCAGAGGCTAAGCAATGGGGAAATCTAAGTAAGGGAAATGTAAAGCATGAGCAAGATGTAACAGTCCCTCTGCCCTTGTGATGGTTTTTACACAATCTCATTCTTGGACCTCTTTTCTCTTTCTTTCTTCTTCCGGGGCTTCCGCATTCTCAGGCTCTCTGGATCTGTGCCCTCACACTGATACTCAAAGCCTCTCCTACTCTCCTGTATGCTGTGTTCTCTCTGGATTTTCAACACGTTCTCTAGTCCACATTAATTTGGATATATTGACTTCTTGCTTACGTAATGACATCTACCAGGGTTCTCGGGCAGGAATGCTTTGAATCTTGACTGCGCACGCCCACGTCAAATCCAAAACATGAAAAATAATAAAGAGATTAGCATAATAAGAAAGACTTTTCTGAGGAGTGTATGACAACACACTGGCTGTAAAGAAAATGGTAGCTCATTCAGCTTTACCTCTGTGTGGAGTTAAGGGACTTGCTACTAACCACCTCTGGGTGACCAGGCTTGAACCCTACACGGAGCAGGTCCTAGCTGGGTGGATCCAGAACTGCCTGACCCAAAGTAGATTTACTCCAGTGACGATCAAGATTTGTGCCTTGTCCTTAAAAGATGAGTAGACATCCACCCGTGAATGGCCCAGGGCTCTTTCCCAGTTGGTAATAGCCACATCATGTTAGCATAAGGCAGCGCCTTGACACCAAATTAGCAGACAAGGTTACTAAATTGCTTTGTATACATATCAAAGAGAAATAAAAGCATGGCTGAACCCTGCCGTATACTACGTGTCGGTATGTGGATGAATAGACTGGCCTTCACCAGGATTCCTCTACAAACGCTTCTCAGCAATGATACGGTCACCTCTAAGATCTATAAATGTTGTAGCTAGAAGCTAAATAACCAGATATATACTGTGGCTCGTTATCTGACATGTTTCATTCATAAGTGCAACATTATATATGTCTAGAGAGTCCCCTCGTAACTATAAAGTTGCTGTTATCAGAGACCTCATTCAGTAATGCTTGTACGGCAACAACATCTTACTTAAAAACATAAGAGTTTCAGGCACTTTCTTATTATTATTGCTCGTGAAATGTTGACATGTTTCGTCACCATGACAGAACTTCTTCAGGACAGCCATTCTTCAGACCTGATTATGTTACAGCATATTTTTACAGCTATGAGGACAGTTGATGTGATTAGAATGTTATGTTCATATTAAATGTACCTCTTAATGTGCCAAAACATGTCAGTTTGCTTCCGCCTCACAGCAGTTTTCTAGAGGTAATACCTTGCTGTCCGTAAGATAGGGTCTATTCTTAAGTAAAGTTAAGAGATGCAACATGCATGAGCAAAGCAACATCTGTAGCCAGTGGTTCACACAGATCCTGGGAGACACTTTGGCACTTTAAATGTCTGCAGTCACCTCTAATCTCCTAAGTGGCAACAACAAGAACTCTGCCTCCTTCCTTCAGAAGCACTGGGAACAGAGGAACCCACCATCTTCTGTCCAGACATTTAGAAGAAAGTTTCAATGGACGATAGAGAGAAAATGGAGACCAAATACAATAAAATCAAAATATAGTGAATTTCAATGCGTACAACAAACAAAACATTAACAGAATAATGTCTCCCCAGCTGCGAACAACCGGTGGACTGAACTCACTATCATCTCATAAAAACCAATGTACAAAATCAGGAAAAATCTCTAACCAACCACCTACCATTACAACACCACTGTAACAGCAATCTCCCAAAATAACTGTCATCATAAACACACCCCTAAAGATATCACTAAGAGGGACCTCGTCGCCCCTAACAATCTGCCCTGTAGCCCAGCACAGAAGCACATGGTGGGTGTCACCCGCACCACACTGGCCAGGGCGGCGCCTGTGTCCGTAGGCTTCTTGGCTTCCCACCTGTCATCATCTACCACTACGTGGTCCATATTCTAGAGTCGCGCGTGTGCCTTACTGTGAAAGTGCTGTGCTGGTTCATCTCACTCTGTAACAACCACAGCACCTCTAACCCCACCACCGTCACCACAGCACCTCTCACCCCACCACCGTCACCACAGCACCTCTCACCCCACCACCCTCACCACAGCACCTCTAACCCCACCACCCTCACCACAGCACCTCTAACCCCACCACCCTCACCCCAGCACCTCTAACCCCACCACCGTCACAGCGGCATCTCTAACCCCACCACCCTCAGTGCGGCATCTCTCAGGGGTTAGATCTGTACCTGGAGCCGCTGTCAACTGAGGATGTGTTAAGATCCACCAATATGCTGGCTCCACTATCCATTGATCATAAAGTAAAGTCCCTCGGCTTCTGGCTTGATCACTTTTCATCAATATCCTCACAGATCAACCACACTGTAAAATCAGCCAGGGCCACAAAACTCCACAAAAGATGTAAACCTGATCCTTCCACCCACGGAGGTGGCCTTGCGGTCCAAGCCCTGGTGGTGTCGTGCTTCGATTACGGAAATGTCTCTATCAGGGGAGCCCCCAGTGGTTTATATTGGGATCCACTGGCACTTTTGTTAGGGGAATAAGACACTTTAGTTCCCTTCCTCGCGTATGCAATTCAACCTCCTCACATACCCATATATCACTCAGCCACGGTCGCATCGCTTACACCTCGGATCAAGAGATAGAGGAAAAGGTGTTGAGGACCAGCTTTTACAGGTACAAACTTGAAATACCAAGGCCCTGATGCAAAAAGCTATTTTGCAGTCGCATAGCCTACTATTGGTAGCATCAGAAGGTTTGTTACCTCAAAACGACTATTTGTTATGAATTAAATCCTTTCTACGAGTCGGTAACAGATTACTGAATCACAAAATGAGTTCAGAACCCCATAACGAATCCCATTTTGCAAGGGGCGTGTTTAGGGAGTCGCTCACAAGGGCGGTCCATTAAGGCATGTATCAATGTTTTGCAACTGTCCTCATTGAAAAGTTACTGACTCTTGGGGTGTTAATGCATTCATTCAAAAAATAGAAGGGTGCCTTGGGCAACTTCCCTTTTGTGAATGTGAAAAAAGAAGTTTGCTGGGATTCACTGCCAACTCTTAAACACAATTTGAAAACATAGGAAAGCTACTGTGAGGAAATGGAGTGCATTATATGGTGCGGTTCTTTAACCTCCCTGTTTAATGCACTCACCAGCCCCTATAGGACCCGTAGGTTTCGTATGTGAGACCTTTAGCTCAGCCTGGATAGCTGTGGCTCTGAGCAGCAAGGCTTACCAAGGAACAAGTCGAAAGCATTTAAACAGCAACAAAACAATTGAAGAAGAAATTGAAGACACCACAGAAATCGGACACTAATTTATAAACAATTTACTGCATTTTTATGGATTTTTAAACAACACCATGAAAAAGATCCACCAGTGGGTACCTCAGATTGAGAATTTACAAGGAATAGTAAAACACAATATTTCACTCAACTGCGAACCGGCATTGGCAAATTCACTAAAATGCTTGGGCTGGGTGTAATGCCGTCATTTATACCAGAGGGAAGTCTGGCTTTACCATTTCTTTAAACTACTTTTCCAGCCTCTAACTTGTGAGCTGGGAGTCTTGGTTTACTTGTGCCACCCCCAGGTTGGCACAACCAGTGCGGCAATAATTGGACGGGCCCTACAACTACATGCCATGGGTACTGTTTACTAGGGAGCTACAGGTAAGTTAGCTTAGCCAACTGGGTAACAGACCTGTTTATGTGTAAGGGCGCTGACAGGGAGATCTGTTCAACAGGCCTCAATGCAGTCTCAGAGCTGAAAAACCAGCAGGATCAGCCCCAAAAAATTCCTTACAGTTATATTTAAAAAAGTGAGTTCTGTTTCTCTTAATAAAAATGAACTGCATTTAAATGCAATCACAGACGTGGTAGTCTGTGATCCGAGGAGGCCACAATCCCTCCAAGGGCATCCAATTGCAGTGAGACGGAAATCAGGACATACTTCATGAATATTGATGAGGTAGGTCGGATTCTGACTCTAAGAACCTGGGATCTTGATTGAGGGGAGTGACAACCCTACTCAAGCAACAAACCCAGGGCATATCAGCAACAGTCGGCGATAATTATCGCTAAGCGCTTTTAGCGCGAGGATAATTATCGCCGGCTATCGCTGGATTTTATCGCCGAGATATCGTGCTATCAGCGACGCTTATCTCCAAAGCAACAAAAATCCATGCAATAGCGGATGAATGTGCGATTATCTCTGGAAAGGCGATAGCTTGTTGATAGGGCAGGGCAGACTTAGCCATAATATCCACCTTCCATTGGATATTGCTGGAGGACAACGTGCAGATCTTAAGCTGCTGGTCATCTCTGGTGGCAGAGACTCGGTGTGAACGAGCTCGTTCAAGGTCATGAAGAGCCTAAAACTTCATGATTTCACCTTTCTTTGTAGTGGAGCAAACATTGATGCCAGCCAAGAGTCCAAGACCTGGGGAGGCACCGCCTCGGGTTCAGGGACTCACTCTACGGGACACCAACAGGTCAGCTGAGCTGTTGAAAGGAAGTCCTTTGGACCTCAGAACAGGAGGTCAGACAACTGACCATTAGTGTGAGAAGTTGGCCTGGTATATGACGTTCACTATTCTAGTGAGCACCTTGCACCAGTCCCAACAACCCTTATGGTGATGGTTGTAAAGTCAACCTTATAGACCAGCTATCCTAGTGGTAGCATGGACAAAAGCAGTCTTAGGCTAAACTCGAGAGGGCATATGAAGCCAGCTGTTTTACCATATGTAACCCCTTTAATACCAAATGAAAGGACACCGCACAGGTTATATATTCAAAATATATATGTATTTATTTCTAAAACAACACTCTAAACTCTTTATGAGCACAGGAGCACAAGTGTATAACAAGGAACTTAATCCTCTTGGATCACAGAATCATCCTCCTGGGAGGGCTGATCCTCAACCTGAGGCAGGGGGGAAGGCACTGCATTAACCCTCTTGCTCTTTCTCTTGGGTTGTGTCTGGTCTATAGTTTCAAGATCCAGCACAGGTTCAGGTAAGCACTTTTTGGCCTGTGACCTGGTCACAGCAAGGACATGTGCTGAAATACCTAGCATCTCTGCATGAGTCCTATACTCCACTTCTGACCATACTGAGTTTTCTAGATCATTGCCCAGAAGACATTCAACAGGGAGGTCTGCACTTACCACAACTCGTTTGAGGCCAGGTACCCCTCCCCAGGAGAAATTAACAACTGCCACACTATGTGTAGTAGTGACATTGCTGGCATTGGTCATCAGGTAATTATCACCCAGTACAATCTGTCCAGGGTCCACAAAGTTAGGTGTCACCATAGTGACACTGGCACATGTGTCCCTGTAGGCCTGAGTCACTTTATCATTGATCAAAGGTGTCTGTCTGTACTTGCCCAAAGTATTAGGACTCATAGTGGTGGACATAGCCATGTCCACATCACAGATCAGGACAGCCTGAGTAGGAATCCTGACTAGGCCAGGATCCACCTCAGTACCCATGGTTAACCCCACCATAGCCTTGGGTTGGGCACTACCACTGCTGACTGTACTATGGGGTGCAGTTACCTTAGGGGCTGCAGTGGTAGTGGCTGTACCTTTCTTGGTGCACTCACTAAACCAGTGAGAGGCAGTTTTACAGTAGTTACACCAAGGTTTCTTAGGACCTTCTTTCTTCTTTTTCTTCGAATTTTGGGACCCCGCCTCATTAGAAGTATTTTGGGGGCCTGAAGAAGACTTCTGGTCTTTTTGTTTTTGATCTCCACCCTTTTGGTCTACCTTTTTCTGGTCACCACCTTGGTTCTGGGGTCTCTGCTTAACCCTGGTTCTGACCCATTTCTCTGCCTTCTTTCCCAATTCTTGGGGAGAGGTCAGATCTGAGTCAATCAGGTGTTGGTGCAACAACTGGTTCTGAGAATTGTTAAGGATTTGTTCTCTCGTGATCAAATTATACAATCCTGTATAGTCCTTAACCTTACTTCCCAGTAACCAACCTTCCAGAGCCTTAGTGGCACAATCAACAAAGTCAGCCCAGTCCTGAGTCTGTGCCTTTTGGGTATCTCTGAACAACAACCTGTATTGCTCAGTGGTTAGGCCAAACCCATCAATTAGAGCACTCTTCAGGACAGTGTAGTTTTTAGCATCCTCGTGGCTAACTGTGAGGAGTTTTTCTCTTCCATTTTCTGAAAAGGGGAGCCATAAGATTGCAGCCCACTGGTCTTGAGGAACCTGCTGTACCATGCAGGCTCTCTCCAGAGCAGTCATCCATTTGTGGATGTCATCCCAATCTTTGTAGGGGTGCACAATCTTACTCAGGTTTCTATGATCATAGGACCTGTCTTTATCCTTAGGGATATTGCTGCCACCAGAGGAATCTAATCCACTTAACTTTTGCTCCCTTGCTAAAGCAAGTTTTGCGTGGGCCAGGGCTGTTTTCTATCTGAAGTTGGACAGCTCTCATCCTGGTCTCATGTTCTCTTCTCTGAGGGGAAAGTCATTCCCCTTTGAGAACCCCTTGAGGCATTAGAGAGGAGAGACTCCCGGGAAGGAGATCTTTCCCTTCTATTGCCTGGATTAAGTCTACTATTAGGCCTGGAAAGGTCCAACCCTTCTCCATTCCCATGTAAGCTTAGGTTAGCCTGGCTAAGCCTCCTGACTTGGACCTGGCCATCTCCTCCATCATCTGAATCTTCCTCCTCTCCTGCCTCATCTACTTCTGGGGTCAGAGAGTCATCTTCTGCAGAGGGTACTCCTTCACCTGTATTATCTAGGGGGCCTGGTTTAGAGGCCTTCTCAAGATCAGCTGCCTCTAGGACGTCCATCAGGTGTTGGATGGTAGGGTTGGAACCCTGTTTCAACCTCCTTGAGGTACACAATGACCTCATCTCTCGGAAGTTGAGCATATCATATCTGGATGGTGCCTTGGGCAGGTCACTTACCACAGGTAGAGAACTGGAGGGTTCACCTGTGCCAGACATGTCTAGTGAGGTGTGGTGTGTGCACCTACCTACACTGAGTGTTTACCTACTAGAACCTCTCTAGGAGTTGTAGTCAGGGTGTGCTAAGCCCTTTGGTCCACAACAACTAAGTTCAAAAGAACCTATGTATTTTAAGCTTTGTTGTATGTACCTATGGTACCTAATGTGAACTTTCAAATGATATCTTAAAGATTACAATTGGTAAAACAACAGCAAGCTCAAATCCCAACCGCTGAACACCAATGTGAGAAGTTGGCTTGGTATATGATGTTCACTACTCTAGTGAGCACCTTGCACCAGTCCAAACAACCCTTATGGTGATGGTTGTAAAGTCAACCTTATAGACCAGCTATCCTAGTGGTAGCATGGACAAAAGCAGTCTTAGGCTAAACTCAAGAGGACATGTGAAGCCAGCTGTTTTACCATATGCAATCCCTTTAATACCAAATGAAAGGACACCACACAGGTTATATATTCAAAATATATATGTATATATTTCTAAATCATTCCCCTTAACTCTTTATCAGCACAGGAGCACCAGCGTATAACAAGGAACTTAATATAACATACAATAAGTTGCACAATATGGATAGGCCCTGGTGGCCCGCTAAACCATATTCTAAAATAGTGGTATAAGTACCACGTCACGAACAATGGTAAGGCCTAGGGCCTTGGGAATCACTGGGGCTACACTGGACTAACAGTAGTTAGGGAGCAGGAGGCCCATGGAATGCGGGT
Organism: Lissotriton vulgaris; assembly: GCF_964263255.1. NCBI lineage: Eukaryota > Metazoa > Chordata > Amphibia > Caudata > Salamandridae > Lissotriton > Lissotriton vulgaris. Next base: position 163,280 of record NW_028242230.1, on the reverse strand, counting down.
GCAGTGTCTAAATGCACACGCGTGCACACATAGAAGTCAATGGGTGCGTAAAGTTAGAAAGAGAAAGGTTTGGGAGTCTTCCGACTGGACTAGAACTTAACCATTAGAAACTAGGACACTAGGAGTGTACACCTCTACAGGAGCACCGCAGTACTCGCGTTACCTCACCCACAGGAAGCGGTTGCATAGGTGTCAAAGTGTGTCGGGTTTTGTCGTGGAGTTCTATGGAGCCTTGGAGAAAAGATGCTGCAGGCGACCAGGAGAGAAGAGTCCGGTTGGATCCAAGGGTGGATCGAGGATGAAGAGTACCTGAAAGTCAAATTCAAGGCCTTATGCCTAGCCCATAAATTACTGCAAAATCAAGGCCCCCCAGTCCTTAGTAAACTCATCACTCCCTATAAAGCTACAAGATCCCTCCGGTCGGACACAGAAAATTTCATCATCACCCCCAGATTCAAGAAAGCCCGATCAGGAGGAAGACGTTTCTCGGTCCAAGCTGCACGCCTTTGGAACTCGCTCCCCCGCGACCTGCGACTCGAATCACAATACCTGCGCTTCAGGAAGCAGCTAAAGACTCATCTTTTTCCCTAATGATTGATGCCCTCCCTTTACACTGATTCTCTGTCCCCCCCCCCCCTTTTGTTGCCCCTGGCCCGCTGAACTGAGGAGTCAGGGTTCCTAGCGCTGGGATACCTCAGGGTGACTATGCGCTCTACAAAAATAAATAATAATAATAATAATAATAATAAAGCTGAGGGGACAGAGTCTGGGTCACTAGCCAGTGACCAGGAAGGAACCAGACGATGTCGGGATGCGATCAGGTGATGTCGTGAAGCTTGTCTCCGCTGCCCCGTGGACCAGGAGGTGTCGACGACAACCAGGAGCTGGATACGGACTGTCCAACAAAGGCTCTCGCGGTTGGCGGTGTCGGATCTAGATTCAGAGTCAACAGGCCTTGGCAAATGCAACCCACGCAGTAATCGACGATGGCTTCTGGATCAGACCAGCAAGGTCTGATGGGCTGCTCCTTTTCAGGGGAGCAAGGGCCAATCTGGAGCAACCAGACCAGAATTGGAAATTCAAAGGTTCGTCGTCACAGAGGCCACTAGCCAACGGGCAAGTGACCGGACAGACGCATCGAGCAGGAAAATGCAAAAGGGCCCCACGCAGCACTCAGTCAGTGTGGAGAGGTGATCTTTGGTGCAGTTGGTGCTCGGGGCTGGGGCTTCTCAATCCCCAATGCACAATTTTGAGGGTGCCTCAGAATTTGCACGGAAAGCGTTTCGCTGGCTTTCCAAGATGGCCGGTCCCACGTCTCGCGTCGCCTCCATGTGACTCAGCTTTGCTGGGGCTGTGGATGGGGTCGAAGGAAGTCTGGAAGTCCGGGTCTTGTCAGGCTCTGTGTTCAAGCTCTGGCGGGAGCAACGACAAAGCAAACCGTTGAGCGCTTGAAGGTGCCTGCTTGCACAGGGTGGTCACTCCTTGACCACAAGGGAGATTCTTCAGTCTTCTACGTCGAGTAGGATGTCGAAGGGTCCAGAGTTTCTTATCAGAGTTTCAGTCAGTATTATCTAAAGTCTAAGGACACAGCTCCTACCTATATACCAAATCTAGGGGCTGGGTTACCTGCTAGGTCCCTCCTATGGGTGGGACCCAGGAAGGGGGTGGTTACACCCCTTTCCCTTTGTCCAGTTTGGCGCCAGAGCTGGGGCTGGAGTGTCCCAGCACCGGTTTGAACTGGCCTTTGCATGGGACACCTTGTGTGCCCCAGGCAGTGTCTCCTTTCATTCAGCCCTCCCTGCCCCAATCCACTATCTCCTGTCTGGGGTGGTGCTAGCACCTCCCTGTGACAGGAAACCTATTGTCCGAGCCTCCCTCGCTGGAAGGACTCCCAGCAGCAGGAGGTCAGACTTGTGTCTGTGGCAGCAGCATCAATTTTGTGATGCTGAGGCTCTGGTTAACTTTAACCGGGATTAAGGAAAGTAACATGTCTTCTCCATCTAGAAGGGTGGAATGCTACCCCCATCGCCAGGACTGGCGATGGGGTAGTATTCCAAAGCGTATGACACCTTACACGACATGATTTGAAAAAGCCAAACCAAAGATAGCATTTAACCGCGAGGTTCATAATGCACTTAAGAGTATATGTTATGGCAATACCCTGGAACAGCTAGAAGGACATGGTTCCGAAAGCTGCAGACAGGCTCAGCTCATGCTAGAGCACCATCTCACATAAAACCAAGCACTCTGCCTTCAGGATTGTTAAGGCCTGCCATAGGAGTGACTTATAGGTGCATATGTGTCCAGATATAAGGTTAGACATAGGTATACTATATCTAAGCAAAGGGTAATTACACGACCTTGCCCCAGCTGAGTGATCAGCCAGTTGTGTCAGTTTGGCGGGCCAGCCAGGGGTGGCAAAAGATATGCTGCAGCTCCTGGTAGGCCTTGGGTGCACCTATGCCCTGGGTACCTATAGTGCACTGTACAGGGACTCATAAGAGTGACCCAATCCCAGTTGTTGATGTACCTAAAGTACATGGTGTGAAATTTAAAGAGAGAACAGCAGGGCTGTGGGTCTGATTAGCAGGCCCACAGCCACATTAAGTCGAAAACCAGTGAAGCAAAAAGCAAAAAATGGGGTGACCATAGGATAGCAGACCCTACTCTCCTACAATTAGTCACTCGCGTAACCTGGGGACACGGAGATGGTCCATTTCTCCTTCAGAAAGGCAGGCTTCTAGCAGCAGGGCAGTACTCTGGTAACAGCAGGACTCCTCTCGGGAACAACAACGTCCTCCTGGAGCCTTCCACAGGCCAAGGAGTGAACTAAAGGGTGGTTCAGGAGGTCCAATATTTATACCAGGTGACATCCTTTTAAGTGGCGGTAAGATCTTGGCTGCCCCCACATCAGTTTCTGGAAAGTTCTTGCTTTCCCCTGTAAAGGCTCTAAGTAGTCCAGGGTGACAAAGGCTGGTGTAAAACCCCTTTGTGTGTGTGTTGGAGGCAGCCCTCTGAAATGTAAGTGGGGCAGGGGAAAGCTGTGAAGGACTGGGTTCTTTTGGACCCAGCGGTGCCAGGGCACAACACCTGAAACCTTCGTGGGTAACCTGCTCCGGCGTACAAATCACAGAGACACGGGACACTTCCTCTGACGTCAAAGATTCAAGGTTTATTTGCTGCAGGGAACACAGAAGTCACAGGAAGTACATCGAGTGTAGTTCGGGGAGACTGCTTCAAATTGGTTCTGTGGATCGCTCCTTTTATACAGTTTTTACCCATAGGATAACATGGTACACAAAAGTTTACAACCCGGTTCTCACCATCATCCCCCAGAGGGGTCGCTTTGGTCGCTTTCAAACACATGAGGTCCGGATCATAAGTGCGGAAACATTTGGCGGTTCCCAACTGTAAAAACCCATCTTCCCACCATTAGCAAATTCCAATCAGCAGTAAAGTAGATCGGAAATAGGAACAAAGACAGGTGCAGAGGAAGACGGAGACAGTGGGGAAATCGGAAAGGGTGTAAAAGGGGAGGTAACGGGAAACACGAGATGCAGGCATCAAAGGGACGTGCCTAATGGGATGCACGGCTGAGACAATAAGCCCGTGCGGCAAGATGAGCCTCAAGCGGCGTCATCTGCCTTACAGTAGCATCCCCCTCGTCATAAAGACACTTACATAGAACATGTGTTTTCCGCAAATATCTTGGGAGTCCCAGGGTCGCGAAGCGGACAGCGTCCGTTCGCTGGCTACTTGAGGGCAAGAGACAAAATGGATGCCGTATCTAAGATGGAACCCGTGGGTACAGGAGGAAAAAACCCACCTAACAAACGAACGGTTTAAGCTAGCACAGCGAAACTGCGCACACTTACTAAATTCGCCATTTGCGGTTCATAGATACCAGACTCGACCATATTCGTGCGAGTCGAAAGCACCACTTACAATTGTCACGGAACCTCAGCTGCCCACCAGTCTTGGGAGGAGGCACACCCTGCCAGGATCTAGTCCCCCTTTTTTAGGTCTCGGCCTGCGATGGCTGCGCACATGCACAGTCTCGCTGGCGAGACTTAATGACTTAGAGTGAGTTTCACTAGCGAGGTGAAGCCACGCCCCTCTTTTCCATTGGCTGGTGTCACCCTTCATGCTAAATGGTGGGCAGCCATTGGAAAAGAGGTCTCAGTGACGTTCTTCTTTCTCTTTAAGTCCCGTCCTTTTCAGACGGGCTTCCTTGACTTACGTTTGTGGTAAAAGCTTTCTTATTTTTTTGGGGCCATCTGTTTCGCCCCATAAAGAAGATAAGAAACCTTTTACACCAGCAGGGCAGTCCGTCCAAGTTGCACGGCTCCAAAAGAGAAAAGTCTCTCTCTCCGCCGCTGGTTGGCTGCCACTAACTGCTTGTCTGCCTGCCTCCTTGCTCCCCCTCCCTTTCGACCATTCCGTTCTGCTCAAAATAGATACTAGAATCGTATTTTGGCGACTTTGCACTCCATTCCAGCACCGAGTGTTTTTGAGCACACCACTCATTTCTGAAACTTAATGTGTAACCTCTCCTAACGCCTGATTTTAAAGTGACTAGCTACATATCTACAGGTACAAACATTTCAGCTAGAAAAACCTGTCCCCCTCACCCCAATCCACAAATATTTCAGGAAAGCTGTGCAGCAGGACGACTGACAGACAAACCACAACAGTTCATGCTCTCTCCCATCAGCCGGCCTGTCGTGATACTACGATTGGATCACGTTGGGTGTTGTTTTTCTCCTCTGCCTCTAAATATATCCGCCCCATCTCTTACCCCCCTCACGCACCCTATTTTTGGCAGTCCTCCCTGCCTATGCCTCCGCCACTGGAGTGGAACTGTTCGCGTGCTGCCCTCTGCTCCCTTGACGTGGCACTGGCGGCCGCCATGTTGCAGCTGTGGCGTCATCCTGCGTGCTGAGTGGTTTGCGGTAGGACGACCCACAAAGGCTCCTTGGAGGGGAGGGGTGGCAACTTGTTTGTCTGACTGTAGACTGCGAGAGGCAGATAACGGGTGTGAGCATGAGGAGCGCTGTTTGTGACAGACAATGAGCTGGCCCGTCCACACTTCAGGAAGGTAAATGGGCAACTTGTCTGAGTGGTGACAACTCTTGGCGGGGTTGACACTGGATTCAAGCTAGCCTGGCTGATGATGGCTGATTAGCCAGAAACCGGTCCCAGGATGCTTGTTTCCGGTCCCGGGAAGACATGGCTTGGCAGTTCGAGCTGAACTGTTCCCATGAGGCACAGGGTCAGACTGATTTGCATATGGCCATTTCTGAACTGGGGTGGCGGAGGGAGATAAAGAATGATGATGGATTAAACCCAGATCAGTTGACTGGGGGTGAGTTTGTGCATTGTTCAACACTCCGTCCATCATCATCTTTAGTTTTGCTTTGTTCGCCCTAAGTTGGGAGGGTATGCCCAGACGTGGGTCCCTTGCTCACTTTGCCACTGGATTCAAGCAAGCCTGGCTGATGACGGCTGATTAGCCAGAAACCGGTCCCAGGATGCTTGTTTTCAGGATGCTTGTTTCTGGTCTAGGGAAGACATGGCTTGGCATTTCGATTTGGACTGTTCCCATGAGGCACAGGGTCAGACTGATTTGCATAGAGGAAAGTGGAGGATTGTGCCCTCAGTCTGTCAAAGGTAGTCCAAAAAAGAAATTTCAAGCGTTCCTTAATGGTATTGCGTATGTGGTTTTTATTGATTGTTCCATATGCGAACAAAGAAGCGCAGCCGACATGTGTTTCGCCCTATTGGCCGTGGGCTTTTTCAAGGCAAAGTTCAGGTGTGTAGTCAGGGAAAAACGTGATTCTCGGAATGCCGATATTCTGTTTCTGCGTTCTGTTCCCATGAGGCACAGGGTCAGACTTATTTGTATATGTAGCGATTCTACGCTGTACAGAGCTTACCCCAATACACGCACACCTCAGCAAGTCTCCCTGTGTGCATGAGCGGTGGCGTAAATGTGCAAGTAAATTATCGCACTACATCCCGTAGAAGGCAGCAGGACCTGGCCGGGTCAAACACTACAACCATTAGCAGCAACGCCTCTTTATAAGCATCTCCTCCACCGTGGGAAGGTGCTTGAAAATCCAACTCGAGTTCCCTTTGTGTGCGGACGCTTTACTTCCCGCAGGAAGGATTCCAGGAGACGCCGCAAAGCTGCAGTCTGCTTCCGTTCTTTGGCGGACGCTTTCCTTCCTGCTGGAAGGATTTGGGAGACACCGCATTGCCGAGGTTTTTGTCCTTTACCTCCTGTCTCTGCCACTGTTACAACTGTTTACCGAATTCAACGACACGGGTAGGATCACGGGTACACTGTCTGAAGCCATCATTGCTGTGTTGCCTAAGGAAGGGAAGGACCCTACACTCCCTAAAAATGATAGGCCAATCTCCCTAATCAACTTGGATTGTAAGCTTTTTGCGATGATCAATGAGAGTGATGATCCTGGCCAACCACCTTCAAAAGGTCCTGCCCAAGTTGGTCCTTCCCTCCCAGGTAGGCTTCCTAAAGAATAGACTTTCCAGTGACAACACAAGGGTTTTAGCCCATGTATTAGAAAATGCCAAATTTGCAGGAACCCCCACGGTAGCAATAACACTTGACGCGGAGAAGGCCTTCGATAAAGTAGATTGGACATATCTGGAAGCGGTGCTCGATAAGTTTGGCCTTGGCAGGAATTTTATAAGGATGGTAATGTCCCTTTATTTCAGCCCTTCAGCTAGATTCGGGCGGGAGGCTCGTTCTCCTCATCCTTTCCATTACAACAGGGAACTAGGCAGGGGTGTCCTCTCTCCCCCTCTTTATTTTTACTAGCCATCAAACCATTCTTATTCCACATAAGGATTAATCAATGTATTTCAGGTATCCATTTTAAGGAATATAAGGTCCCTTTCCCGGCCAAAGTCATCGAGAAAGCCGTCAACATCCAGCTCGCCGCCTTCCTTGAACCCAACAACTCCCTTGATCCATCTAAATCCGGGTTCTGAGCCAAACACAGCACCGAAACCGCCCTCATTTCAGCGACCGACGACATCCGAGCACTCCTGGACAACAGAGAAACAGTGGCCCTCATCCTACTCGACCTCTCCGACGCTTTCGACACAGTCTGCCACAGCACCCTTTTACATCGCCTCAGTAACATCGGCATACAAGGAAAAGCCTTGCACTGGATCATCTCATTTCTCGCTGGGAGAACTCAAAGAGTCCGACTTCCCCCATTCTACTCAGAGACCACCGAAGTCATCTGCGGCGTACCTCAAGGATCCTCACTCAGTCCCACCTTCTTCAACGTCTACATGAGTCCTCTCGACGCCATCGCACGTCAACACAACCTCAACATCATCTCTTACGCCAACGACACCCAGCTAATCCTTTCCCTCACCAAAGACCCCAACACCGCATAAACTAATCTTCACGAAGGCATGAAAGAAGTTGCCGAATGGATGAAACAGAGCCGCCTAAAACTCAACTCAGACAAAACGGAGGTGCTCATCCTAGGATCTTCCCCCTCAGCCTGGGACGACTCTTGGTGGCCCTCCGCTCTGGGCACAGCACCCACACCCACAGACCATGCACGCAACCTTGGCTTCATCCTAGACTCCTCTCTCTCGATGTCCAGACAAGTCAACGCCGTCTCGTCCTCCTGCTTCAACGTACTTCGCATTCTCAAAAAGATCTTCCGCTGGATCCCCCTCGAGATAAGAAAAACTGTCACCCACGCACTGGTCACGAGTCGGCTGGATTATGGTAACACACTCTACGCCGGAATCACAACAAAATTACAGAAAAAACTCCAGCGCATCCAAAACGCATCAGCGAGACTCATATTAGACATCCCACGCCAAGATCACATCACCGGTCATCTAAAAGACCTCCACTGGCTTCCCGTCAACAAAAGAATTACTTTCCGCCTTCTTACCCACGCACACAAGGCCCTCTACAATCTAGGACCCGAATGCCTCAACACTCAACTGTCATTCTACAAACCTACCCGCCAACTAAGATCGTCCAATCAAGCCCTCGCCGCAGTCCCGCGCATCCGGAAATCCACCATGGGTGGCAGATCCTTTTCCTTCCTGGCTGCCAAGACATGGAACTCACTCCCCACCCACCTCCGCCTCACTCAGAACCACATCTCCTTCAGAAAAGAACTGAAAACCTGGCTATTCGACAAATAATATACCCCTTCCCCTAGCGCCTTGAGACCCTCTGGGTGAGCAGTGCGCTATACAAATGTCTGAACTTGAACTTGAACTTGAACTTGCCTATGCCGACGATGTTTTAGTAGTGTCGGAGAAGGCAGAAGAATCTATCCCTGCCCTCATGTCCACAATCAAAGACTTCTCCCGCGTATTGAGATATAAGTTAAACAAAGATAAAACCGAAGTAAAACTCCTAAATACCCTGGGCAACAAAGAGGTGTTAGGTGATTCAGGCCTGACCTGGCAGCCAAAATGCTTTAAGTATCTAGGTCTTGATTTTGTTAAAGACCTACTCTCCACCCTGCACACTAATGAAGATTTGACCCTCAAAAACATCTCCAACCTACTAGATGGGGGGTCACCTAAATACCTCACATGGTGAGGAAGGTCCGAAACACTGAAAATGATGGTAACACCTCTTGTGAATTACCTAGCAAGCATGTTACTGATGACTTTCTCTTTTGACTTTCTAATCAAGGTCGATAAACTTTTTAGTACATTCCTGTGGCAGGGGAAGAAGCACAGAATATCTCTGACTAAGCTGCAGCTATCTAAAGGAAAAGGCGGTCTGGGTCTCCCCAATTTCAGTAATTATCAGACAGCGATTCTATGCAAGCAGGGAGCGAATTGGCTGACTGCAAAATAGGACTATACTCCCATATGGTTAGAAATAGAAAAATCCCTCATTGATGACATGCCTTTCCCCGCCCTTCTCACCATGGACCTGTCACAACTGCCTCACTCTAAATACATTCTCCTTAACACTAGACGTGCCCTATTGAGACTAGAGCAAACACGCAAATTGACCTTAGGATTCAAAAAGTCTAATTTGGCCTCACTGTGGCGGAATCCCTCGCTTAAGTTGGAAGGGAAACCTCTCCACTGGGAACCCTGTTCTAAGAAAGGCATTAACCTAATAGGAGACCTCTTCGATGGGCAACACCCTTTACCCTTCTCGACACTTCAGTCCAGGTATAATCTATCACTTATGGATTTTTATGACTTTCTGAAGTTGAAAGTTCTCCTCTCGACGCGCTGTTTTAAGCCCTCTACTCCGAGGCTCATGACTCAAGTTCCACGTATTACGGAAACCGGCCACTTTGTTTCTAAAATAAACAAACCATCCTCTCCCAAGGAAAGCACAGACAAAATTAATATAAATGGGAATCGGAACCCACTTCCACCAACCTCATGTTCGACTGGGACAAAATATATAGCACAGCCTTCTCGAATAAAATCTCACCTGCCTTGTCTCAGACCAAATATATGTTACTTAATAGAACTTACTGGACCCCAGAAAGGCTTTTTAAACTTCACTTAAGAGAAAGCCCGACATGCTGGAACTGTAATTCAGCTATCGGAGACCTCGCTCACATGCTTTTTACTTGCCCCGCCTTACAGTTATACTGGGGGAAAATCTTCGTCTGTATAGAACACATTTTTAACATCAAACTGCCTAGGGAATTTTCATACATCATACTAGGTATCCTTGACCCAAAACTGGTTAACGATTATGACCGCCAGCTACTGGATCTATTACTCACCTTAGCCTGCAAGGCCGTACTGTGTAAATGGAAGAACGCCAATGAAGTGTCTTTTAAAATCTAGCAAGAATGGCTGACCTTCCTAAGAGGCGCTGATAATCCGGCCTCCCCTCCCCCTCCCCTGGTCGCAAAACCAATAAGAAACTTTGGAAATCCATAGACCCTCGTCATTCTTATTCAACCCCCATGATCTACTGCTACTCCTATAATGTGCATATTTCCATTGTGTAACTCTGGCGTGTCGCCACAGTCCTACCTTTATTTACATTAATTGTGAAGTTTCTGTAATTGTAACGAATTGCAACGAGTTGTAACTGTCTGTGATATTTTGTAATATTTCACAATGCATAGTTCAGTACATTGCCACTGCCACACTTTCCTATATCGTTTGTGAAACTGCGTATTCCATTTGGTGCTTGAGCTTGAACTTTGTGTATGTAACAACCACTACGTTTGTATGGATCATATCAATTCGGACCCCTTTCCTCTTTTTTATTTTAGGTTATTTCTTTTCCTATATCACTCATTGTATTCCACTTAATGTATCACTTACTTCTTTTATTTTATTTCATGTACCACTTATTTTATGTATCAGTTATTTCTTGTGTATCTTTTTTTCAATAAAAATGACTTGAAATAAAGAATTGGGAGTCATTGAGCCCTCAGAGAGCCCTTGGGCCAATCCAGTAGTCCTGGTACCTTAACCTCACACCCAAGGTGGTAAGAGAGAAATGAGGTTTTGTGTGGACTACACAGGTCTCAATGCTGTCACTAGGACAGATACCCACCCAATGCCAAGGGCAGATGAGCTCATAGACAGATTGGAATCTGCCAAGTTTTTGAGCACATTTGACCTGACAGCTGGCTACTGGCAGATCAGACTAGCTGATGATGCAAAGCCAAAGACAGCATTTTGAACCCCTGGTGGACATTATCAGTTTGTGGTAATGCCCTTTGGTCTGACAAATGCACCTGCCACATTTCAAAGGTGAGTGAACCAAGTCCTCTCAGGCCTGGATGACTACTGTGCAGCTTATCTAGATGATATTGCTGTCTTTAGCTCCACCTGGGAAGATCACCTGATACACCTAAAAATGTTTTGGAGGCCCTGCAAAAGGCAGGCCTAACTATCAAGGCTACCAAGTGGCAGATAGGGCAGAGTTGGGTTGTATACCTGGGCCACCTTGTAGGTGGAGCCAGGTTCAACCATTGCAGAGTAAGATCCAGACCATAAAGGACTGGTCCCCTCCAACTACCCAGACTCAGGTCAGAGCTTTCTTGGGCCTGACTGGGTATTACAGGACATTTGTCAAGGGGTATGGTTCCATTGTGACACCCCTTAATGACTTAACTTCCAAGAAAATGCCTAAGAAAGTACAGTGGACAGTCAGCTGTCAAAAGGCATTTGATGACCTGAAGCAGGTCATGTGCACTGCACCTATTCTAAAAAGTCCAGACTACTCCAAGGAATTCATTGTTCAAACAGATGCTTCTGAGTTCGGTGTAGGAGCTGTTCTTTCACAACTGAATAAAGATGGTCAAGACCAGCCAGTAGCTTTTAATAGCAGAAGGCTGACCCCCAGGGAGAAACGTTGGTCAGCTATTGAGAGGGTGGCCTTTGCTGTGGTTTGGGCACTGAAGAAGCTGAGGCCATACTTGTTTGGTACTCACTTCAAGGTTCAAACAGACCATAAGCCCCTTTTGTGGCTAAAACAGATGAAGGGTGAAAATCCCAAATTGCTCAGGTGGTCCATTTCCCTACAGTGTATTGACTTTACAGTGGAACATAGACCTGGGACTTACCATGCCAATGCAGATGGACTCTCCAGATATTTCCACTTAAAACATGAAGACTCAACTGGTCAAGGTTAGTTTAATGTCCCTACATTTGGGGGTGGGGGTTGTGTAGGAGAGTAGGGTCTGCTTCCTATGGTTACCCCCACTTTTTGCTGTGATTCTCTGGTTTGTGAGGCCCCTAGGGCATGATGTATACTGTGCAACTTATCGTATATTAACTCAGTGACTTGTATTGTATTTTTACCTCTGACCTCATAAAGAGTGCAGAGGGGTTGTGTTTAGAATAAAAACATATATATCTGATATAAACCTGGTGTGGTGTCATTTCGTTTGGTACTCAAGGGATTATAATTGGTAAAACAACTTGCTTAATACGCTCTCTGAAGTCTTAGCCTGAAGACTGCTGGTCCATGCTACCACTAGGATAGCTTTCTATAAGGTTGACTTTACAACCACCATCAATAGGGGTCTATTAGACTGGTGCAAAGTGCCCACTAGAACTAGTGGACATCATATGCCAGGCTAACTTCTCACAGGCCTCACAAACCATATACTAAAATAGTGGTATAAGAACCACGTCTGAAATAGAAGCAGGCCTGGGGCCTGGGGAATCGTTGGGGCTACTCTAAACAACCAAAGGTTAGGAAGTAGGAGGCCCATGGGAGACACATGCAGTGTCTAAACACAGCTGTGGGTTACCATTGACCTTCTATGGGAAACAAAGAAGTTACAAAAGTACAATTTAAGGACACTTCAAGATGGACTACGATGGATCCCTTTTAGACTAGGACACTTTGCGAGTCAAGACCCACGGGAGCACCAGAGTACTCGTGTTACCTCACCCAAGGAAGCCGGGTGCATAGGTGCCTTTTGGTGTCGGGTTTCGTCGTCGTTTTCAATGGAGAGCTGCAAAGAGGTGCCTCATGCGACCAGAGGAAAAGTGTCCGGGTGAATCTAAGGGGCGGATCGGAGATCTGAAGAACCTGAAAGCAGAAGGGACAGAGTCTGGGTCACTTGCCAGTGACCAGGATGGCAATGGGAAGGTTGCCAGCCAAAGTTGGGTGATTTCAGGTGAGGAGGTGAAGTTAGTCTCTTCAGCCACGAGGTCCAAGAGGTTTCAACGATAACTAGGCACTGGATTCGAGCTGTCCCACAAAGGATCTAGTTGACTGCTGTGTCGGTATCCGGATTGTACCCAACAAGCCTTGGCAACCGCAACCCAAGCAGGATGTCGCAGACAAGCAAGGTCTGAGGCACTTCTCCTTTGAAGGGAAGCTGGAGCAAGCCTGGAGCAACCAGGAAAGCAAGTTTGATGAAAAAGGAAGTCTTCGGGGGGCTCACTAGCCAACGGGCAAGGAACCGGGAAGACTCATCAAAGCTGAAATGCAAGAGCAGGCCCACGAGAACCTCGTGAAGTGTCGGGCCCTGAGCTTCGGTGAAAATGGTGCTCGGGGCTGGGGCTTCTGGTACCCCAATGCACAACTTCAAGATACCTCGAGAAAAGAGTGCAGCTTGTAAAATGCAGGATGTCCAGGAGTTCCTGTCCCACGTCTCTCTCGTGTCCGCCACGTGCCTCAGCTTTGCTGTGAGCGAATGTCGGGGACATCGATGTCTGGAAGTTCATGTTCTATGTCGCAGATTCTTCGGGATCCGGCAAGAGCCTTGAAAATGCAGACTGGCAAAGTTGCTGTTGGGGCCTGTTTGAACAGGGTGGTCACTCTTTGACCACAAAGGAGATGTCTTCCGTCTTCCAGTCGAAATGGAACATTGAAGGTCCAGGATATATGTATCAGAGTTTCGTCCAGGGTAATCTAAAGTCCTAGGGACTGGGGTTCTATCTTTATAGGAAAGATAGCGGATGGACTAACTCTATGGGCCCTCCTATGGGTGGGCCTGGGGAGGGGGTGGTTACACCCCTTCCCCTTTGTCCTGTTTCGCGCCAAAGCTGGGGCTGAGTGCCCCAGCAACTGGTTTGAACTGGGCTTTGCAAAGAGCACCTTGTGTGCCCACGGCAGTGTCTGAAAAGCATTCACTGAATGCAGCCCTCCCTGCCCAAAAACACTAAAGCCTGTCTGGGGTGGTGCCAGCACCTCCCTGGACAGGAAACCTATTGTCCAATTCTCCCCTGCCGGAGTTTCGTCCCGCAGCAGGAGGTCAGACTCGTGTCTGTGGCAGGAGCATCCATTTTGTGATGCTGGGGCTCTGTTTAACGTTAACCGGGCTTAACAGTAACTACATATCTTCTCCCTCTAGAAGGGTGGAATGCTACCCCCGCCGCCGGGACTGGCGGGGGGGGTTAGTATTCCAAAGTGTTTGACACCTTACACAACATGTTTTGTTCAGCCAAACCAAAGTTAGCATTAACCGCGAGGATCATAATGCACTTAAGAGTATGTGGTATGGCTATATCGTAGAACAGCTATAAGGAGATGGTTCCGAAAGCTGCAGAGGGGCTCAGCTCATGCTAGGGCACCCTCTCACATAAAACCAAGCACTCTGCCTCCAGGATTGTAGAGGTCTGCCATAGGAGTGACTCATAGTTTATTATGTGTCTATATATATCTATACTACTATAATAAAGGAGACACTTGCAGGCTTTGAGGCAAGTAAACGCGGGAACCACTGCGCCAATCTACACACCGGATACACCGTAGAAATCGGCAGGGTGTGTAGATGGTTATAGGCTATATAAACTTAAAAAAAAAAACTTATTTAGAAAAATGAATTTAAAAAAAAAGTAGTCCCCCCCAAAGTAGCGCCGGCCGCGACATGCGTGCTCACGTCGAGGAGCGGCGTCAGAGCGGCGTCAGAGGACTGGCGAACATGGCGTGGGGGAGGAGCGGTCACGTGAGCAGCAGCTGACAGGTCAGCGGCGGTGAGAGACCAGCGGAGAGGCGGACATGGCGCGGGGGAGGAGCGGTGGCAGACAGGCGGTGAGGAGCAGAGCGGCAAGGACCTGTCAACTCAGGAGCGGAGAATGAGGTAAGCAGGCGGGTGTCAGCCCAGGCGGGGGACGGGGAGTTACTAAAGGCAATGTCTTGGCAGGCGGGGGTCGGGGCAGGAGGGGGACGGGGACTAACACCTCCAGGCGAGGGTCAGGCGGCAGGCGGGGGACGGGGCGGGCGGGGGCACGGGCTGCTGGGCAATGTCAGGGCAGGCGGGGGTAGGAGGATGCCTGAAAGCACCCGGACAAGGTCAGGGCGGGCTGCTAGTATATAGATATAGGGATACTATATCTAAGTAACGGGTGATTACACCACCTTACCCAGGTTTCAATTGCAGACCTGTCGTGTCAGTTTGGAGGGCCAGCCAGGGGTGGCATAATACATGCTGCAGCCCCTGGTAGGCCTTGGATGCCCCTAAGCCCTGGGTACATATGGTACACTATACAGGGACTCACAAAGGTGACTAAGTATGGGCGAATTTTGAGGATCTGCAGTCCGCAAATTCACGCAAAATCGCAAACAAATCCATGACTTTTCGGATTTTCTTTCAAACTTGCGGATTTTTTTGCGATTTGCACTGGAGTCATTTCTACTGGCTAATCCAGTAAGTGCTACCTCGTTGGGTAAATGTATAGTGCTTTTCCTACACTACAGCTGCATAAAGGGCCAGATGATTTGTCTCCACTGACCATGTGTGCCTGTAACTTTGCCACCGCGCCAAAAGGCACTGAGGTCCCTTGAGTGAGCTGTGCATCATAGTTGGAAAAGGGCGGGAAGATGTTTGATACCGCTAGTGTGTGGTGCGGGGCTTCTATGCGTGTTCACATGCCTCTTGTGTATAAATGGTCATAGAGCGAGCAGGGCAGAAGGTGAGGAGAAAGCAGCCTCCTGGTCACAGGAACTACACGGGGATTGCGCTCGAGAAACCCATGGATTCAAAGACCTCCCTCGAGTATTACAGCTAATTTTTGATGGCAGATATGGGGTTAAAGCACACTTGCCCAGCCTCGACCATGCTCACTAATGTTTTGGGCTGATTAAAACGTTACTGAATTTGAGCTTCAACTCGGGCACCTGCTATATCTGTAAGTGCTTCCATTTGAGGTTTAATTTTTGTGACAGGAGGCTCATGCCAGAATGAATCCTGCCCTGCAGAGTTATCCACGAAGATGCTACCATTTTGTGCAATACCTCTACTCAATTGGAGTACTTTCTACTGGCTAATCAGTAAGTGCTACCTCGTTGGGTAAATGTATAGTGCTTTTCCTATACTGCAGCTGCGTAAAGGGCCAGAAGATTTGCCTCCAGTGACCGTGTGTGCCGGTAACTTTGGTCCCTTGAGTGAGCTGGCCATCAAAAAAATAAAATCCGCTCGCAAGCGATTTTGCGAATTTGCGGCAATTTCGCGAGATTCGCGGATCGCGAAATTGCAGAAAATCCACAAATTTCGCGAGCGGAATGGATTTTTGGCCTATGCTTAAAGGTGACCCAATACCAAATATGGTATGTACTTAAAGTATATGGTTACAATTTAGAGAGAGAACAGGTAGGCTGTTGTCCTTATTAGCAGGGCCACAGCCAGACTAAAGTCAAAAAACCAGTGAATCACAGCAAAAAGTGGGGGTAACCATAGTAAGCAGACCCTACTCTCCTATACATGGCTCGGCAGTTCGTGCTGGACTGTTCCCATGAGGCACAGGGTCAGACTAATTTGCATATGGCCATGTCTGAACTGGGGTGGCGGAGTGAGCTAAAGAATGATAATGGATTAAACCCAGATCAGTTGACTGGGGGTGAGTGGTTGCATTGTTCAACACTCCGTCCATCATCCCCTTTTGGTTTTGCTTTGTTCGCCCTAAGTTGGCAGGTTATGCCCAGACGTGGGTCCCTTGCTCACTTTGCCACTGGATTCAAGTTAACCTGGCTGATGACGGCTGATTAGCCAGAGACCAGTCCCAGGATGCTTGTTTCTGGTCCAGGGAAGACATGGCTTGGCAGTTCGGGCTGGACTGTTCCCATGAGGCACAGGGTCAGACTGATTTGCATATGGCCATGTCTGAACTGGGGTTGCGAAGTGAGCTAAAGAATGATGATGGATTAAACCCAGATCAGTTGACTGGGTGTGAGTGCTTGCATTGTTCAACACTCCGTCCATTATCCCCTTTGGATTTACTTTGTTCGCCCTAATTTGGCAAGGTATGCCCAGACGTGAGTCCCTTGCTCACTTTGCCACTGGATTCAAGCTAGCCTGGCTGATGATGGCTAATTAGCCAGAAACAGGTCCCAGGATGCTTGTTTCCGGTCCATTGAAGACATGGCTTGGCAGTTCAGGCTGGACTGTTCCCATGAGGCACAGGTTCAGACTGATTTGCATACGGCCATGTCTGAACTGGGGTGACAGAGTGGGCTAAAGAACCGTGATGAATTAAACCCAGATCAGTTGACTGGGGGTGAGTGCTTGCATTGTTCAACACTCCGTCCATCATCCCCTTTGGTTTTGCTTTGTTCCCCCTAAGTTGGCACGGTATGCCCAGACGTGGGTCACGTGCTCACTTTGCCACAAGATTCAAACTAGCCTGGCTGATGATGGCTGATTAGCTAGAAACCGGTCCCAGGATGCTTGTTTCCAGTCCAGGGAAAACATGGCTTGGCAGTTCAATCTATATTATTCCCATGAGGCAGAGGGTCAGACTGATTTGCATATGGCCATGTCTGAACTAGGGTGGCGGAGTGAGCTAAAGAATGATGATGGATTAAACCCAGATCAGTTGACTGGGGGTGAATGCTTGCATTCTCAACACTCCATCCATCATCACCTTCGGTTTTGCTTCGTTCGCCCTCAGTTGGGAGGGTATGCCCAGACGTGGGTCCCTTGCTCACTTTGCCACTGAATTCAAGCTAGCCTGGCTGATGTCGGCTGATTAGCCAGGAACCGGTCCCAGAATGCTTGTTTCCAGTCCAGGGAAGACATGGCTTGGCAGTTCGGGCTGGACTGTTCCCATGAGGCACAGGGTCAGACTGATTTGCATATGATCACTTCTGAACTGGGGTGGCGGAGTGAGCTAAAGAATGGTGTTGGATTAAACCCATATCAGTTGACTTGGGGGTGAGTGCTTGCATTGTTCAACAGTCCGTCCATCATCCCCTTTGGTTTTCCTTTGTTCGCCCTAAGTTGGCATGGTATGCCCAGACGTGGGTCCCTTGCTCACTTTGCCACTGGATTCAAGCTAGCCTGGCTGATAACGGCTGATTAGCCAGAAACCGGTCCCAGGATGCTTGTTTCTGGTTCTGGGAAGACATGGCTTGGGAGTTCGGGCTGAACTGTTCCCATGTTATGTTATGTTATGTTATGAAAATTTATTCAGCGCACAGCTGCTCCAGCGAAGGAGCGTCCCGGCGCTTGACAAGGTAGCCAACACAACACAACTAAGGAGATAATGAGCTAAAAGGGAACGGACTCAGGGAAATAAAAAAGTCTTGATGGCCCTACGAAATAAAAAGAGATTATCAGACGCACGTATCTTTAAAGGAAGGGAGTTTCACAGGGCAGCAGCCCGTACTCGAAATGAGCGGCCTCCAGCTCGGCTAAGTTTAAACCGAGGGACCACTGCTAGGTCCTGACCTAGAGATCTCAACGAACGGGCAGGAACATAAGGCTTCAAAAGATTCGTGAGAATCGGGGCCGAGAGGCCCTTAAGGATTTTGTAGGACAGGCAAAGTACTTTAAATTGAATCCTCTGCTTGACTGGAAGCCAAAGGAGGGAACGTAGAGTATTGGCAGCGGAGCAAAACCTGGGCAGACCCACCACAGCTCTGGCTGCCACATTCTGGACACGCTGCAGACGTTCAATTTCGGCTTGATTCACCCCTACCAAGAGAGAGCTTGCGTAATCAAGCCTAGAGATCACTGTCGCCTGCAGGACCAGCTGCCGGTAGGAGCATCAAAAAATGTCAATGCTGGTCTTAGTCCTCGCAGGATGCCAAAACAACTGGCAGCAGTTCTATTGGTATGGGAGACAAAACTAAGGGCGGTATCTAGCCACACTCCGAGATTTTTTGTCTCAATTACCGGAGTCGGGGTAGGCCCCAGCTCCGGTGGCCACCATATGTCACCCACAGTTCCGATTTCCTGCCAATGATCATTATCTCTGTTTTTTTGCGTTCAGCTGGAGATAGTTGGAATTCATCCAGCTGGCAAGGGACCTCGGCCCATTCTGGAACCTAGGGGCATCCAGGTCAGAGTCCCCGCTGAGCGTGACCGCCAGCTGAGTGTCGTCAGCGTATGAGACCATGGTCAAGCCCCACTGCCTGACGACCTCAGCCAGCGGCTTCACATTCAGATTGAATAACGTGGGGCTCAGCGAGGATCCCTGCGGGACCCCCTAGTCCAGCGGATGGAATTTGGACTGATGGGGTGGAATAGCTACGCAAAAGGATCGATCGGCAAGAAAAGAGCGGAACCATTGGAGGGCAGTCCCTGAGATACCCGCCTCATCCAAGCGCTGGAGAAGGATTTTGTGAGAGACGGTGTCAAAGGCGGCGCTAAGATCTAATAAAACAAGCGCCGCTGTTTTACCCGAGTCTAACACCAAGCGGAGATGTTCTACCATGAATAGAAGGGCTGTCTCCGTGCTGTGATCAGCACAGAACCCATTCTACGTAGGATCAAGAATATTTGCCCGCAAAAGATGGTCAGAGAGGACTCTATTCACATGTGCCTCCGCTATTTTCGTCAGCCACGGGAGAAGCGATATCGGCCGGTAGTTCTCTGACTTAAGAGAATCTAAACCAGGCTTTTTAAGAATAGGCGTAACCACCGCATGTCTGTCCGCATGTCACCGCAAATCAGTCTGACCCATGAGGCACAGGGTCAGACTGATTTGCATATGGCCATGTCTGAACTGGGGTGGCAGAGTGAGCTAAACAATGATGATGGATTAAACCCAGATCAGTTGACTGTGAGTGAGTGCTTGCATTGTTCAACACTCCGTCCATCATACCCTTTGGTTTTGCTTTGTTTGCCTTCAGTTGGCAGGGTATGCCCAGACGTGGGTGTCTTGCTCATTTTGCCACTGGATTCAAGCTAGCTTGGCTGATGGTGGCTTATTAGCCAGAAACCAGTCCTAGGATGCTTCTTTCCGGTCCAGGGAAAACATGGCTTGGCAGTTCTTGTTCGAGTGTTCCCATGAGGCACAGGGTCAGACTGATTTGCATATGGCCATGTCTGAACTGGGGTAGCGGAGTGAGCTGAAGAATGATGATGGATTAAACCCAGAATCATTTGACTGGGGGTGAGTGCTTGCATTCTCAACACTCCGTCCATCATTATTTATTTCTTTATTTATTTAAAAGGTTTTTATATAGCGCTACTGGACCCAAGAGTATCAGAGCGCTTTGCAAGATAGGTTAACACATCAAGAAACAAAATTAACATAGTGCAGTTTACTCACATAGGATAAGGCATTTGAATCAAACGAGAGAAAGAGGGAAAAGTAACTAAAAGATCAGTATCGGAGAAGAGGACAGTTGAATAATTAGATAGAGAGAGGAAGGTAGAGAAGGAGAGAGAATATAGGAAATGGAAGTAAGAGGGGGTGAGTTGAGGAGTGGAAAGAAAGAAAGAAAAGGACAGAGTAAATTCAGTAACATTAAGAACCCCAATATTTGTTGAGAACAAGCACCTTGAGGCTTATTTTGAAGAGAGGGTAGGAGGGGTTGCAACGAAGATCTTTGGGAAGAGAGTTCCAAATCGAAGGGGCATTGCCTGAGAATGCACGTGATTGAGTCTTTTTACTTGTGAGCCGAGGGGGGATTAGGACAAGGGCATTAGTGCTCCTCAAAGACCAGGAACCCCCTGCTTTTTGTAGTTTGTTGGAAAGGTACAAGGGGGTGTTTTGGTGAAGGGCTTTGTGAGTGATACAGGCAATCTTGTAGGTGGATCTTCCTTCTATTGGGAGCCAATTGAGGTTTTTGAGGACAGGAGAGATGTGATCAAATCGCTTACAGTCAGAGATAAGCCTGGCCGCCAGGTTGAGAACAGATTTAATCGGAGCAAGTTGGACTATGGGGGTGCCTGCAAGGGTGGCGTTGCCATAGTCAATTTTTGAAAAGACAAGAGATTGTACAATGATTTTTAAGTCGTCAGCTAAAATGAAGGGTTTCATTTTTTTAAGGTGGTGTAGAGTGAAGAGAGCACCTTTAACCGAATTTTTTATGTGAGGGATGAGATTAAGAATCTGGTCGATGCTAATGCCAAGGGATTTGACGTAGTTGGAGGTGGAGAGAGAGCAGTTGAGTGCTTTGATATCTGTGATCCAGTGTTAGATAGGCAGAGAGCTGTTTTTGGGAGCGAAAAGGATGATTTCAGTTTTTTAGGATTAAGTTTGAGGTGATTAAGATGGAACCAGGCTTGGACTTTATTCAGGGTATCGTTGAGAGGTAAGATGTTGTTGTGGTATTTGATCTTATAAAATAGTTGAGTGTCATCGGCATAGAGGTGGTAACTGATTTTAGCTTGTTTGAGAATAAGGGTGAGGGGTTCCATGAAGAGGTTGAATAGGGTTGGGGATAGGATAGAACCTTGTGGGACACCAAGTGAGACAGGTTGAGGTTTGGAGAGGCAATCACTGAGCTTAATTTGTTGGGTTCTATTTTGGAGATATAAGGTGAACCACTTGAGGACATTGCCCTCAAAACCGTAGTGGTCTTTGAGAATTTTAAGAAGGGTGGAATGGTGGACTGTATCAAAGGCTGCAGAGAGGTCAACGAGGATTAGGAAGGAGGATTCGCCTTTGTCCAAAGAGCGGTGAATGTCATCCGTAATATTGAGCATAGCAGTTTCGGTGCTGCATCCTTTTCTAAAACCAGATTGGAAAACGTCAAGGAGATTGAAGGAGATGATATGGTTATCCAGTTGAGACAGGACACATTTTTCAAGGGCTTTGGAGAGGAAGGGAAGGTTTGAGATAGGGCGCAAATTGTTTAAGTCATTAGGGTCAGCGGAGGTGTTTTTGAGGATGGGGGAGATTTGACCTAGTTGATGGGATGCAGGAACACAACCAGTGGCAAAGGAGGAATTGTGGATATTGGTCCATATAGGGGCAATGATGTGTTTAAGTTCCTGAACCAAATAGGCGGAAAAGGGATCTTTGGTATGAGAGGATGGTTTGAGTTTAGAGATGATGTTGAGGACAGCAGTTTCAGATATTGGACAAAATTCGCTCCAAGATGCATTGTTTTTAGATTGGGGGTCAATATAATTGGAGTCTGATTATCAGGAGTCAGTAAGAATTTAGAAGCGAGCAGATCAGCCTGCAAAGACTGCAGAATAGCCGAATGCTCAGGCAGCCAGCATGATTTGGAAAAAGATGGTTGTATCAAAGCATACAAAGGCTTGATTCGCTGGGCATATTCCGGAATGTAAGTCCTCCCGAAATTCAAAAAGCCCAGTAAAGATTGTAATTTTTTCAGTGTAGTCGGAGCGCGCAATTGTGCGCATTTCTCCAGGAAGTGAGGAGCCAATCCCTTTCCTTCATTGTTAAGCTCGTAGCCAAGAAACAACACTGTGTACTCTGCAATGTGCGATTTTGCAAAGTTGAATTTGTAACCTAAGTTTGCAAAGGTACATATTATCCCGTTTACTCGACACAGATGTTACCAAATTTCGTCGTCTATGAGATATTTGTCATCCACATACGAACAAGCATCCGGTCGATTTTCTCCAAAAGAGAGACTATGCGGGCAGAAAAAATCCCAGGACTATTCTTGTAGCCCATAGGTAAACGCCGAAAGTGTTTTTTGACACCGCCGCAAGTAAAGCTGGTCCATTGGGAACTCAGAGCATCCAATTGGTGGGCATAGAAACCATTTGAAATGTCAAGCGTGGTCTTAAACCGCTTACGCACAAGACTATTCACAAGAGCAGAGCCGTGAGTATTCTGTACTGCACAGTTACGGCAATGCGAGTTTAAATGCCGGTAATCCAAAACCAAACGATACGAACCGTCAGGCTTGTTCACAGTAAAAAGAGGGTTATTCATTGGTGACACACACGTTTCAAAACCTTGATATTCTAATTGTTCAAGGATTGCCGCGACGGAAGCTTTCGCTTCTCGTCTTATAGGATATTGAGGTTGAGGCTGCGGCTGAGACCGTAAAGGAATCTCGTGGCTCGGGGACAATTTATCCTAACCACATTGATTGCGGTATACAGACGGTGCCAGATCTAGAGCCCACTCTTCTGCAAAATGCAGGGCATCCTCTTTCGAGACTGTGTTCGCGAAACTGGGGAGGATCACCTCCTCCCCTCGCGGAGCTGCTAGCACAAAAGGTGGGGGCCAGTCAGCCTCCGAAAGCAAAATGTCATATGTAGACGAAAGATTTTCCCAAAATACCCCTTTAATGGTTTGTTGTATGTCACCTTCAATTAACAGGACAATTTCAAAAAGTCTATCAGGGGGAGCAACTCTAGTGTCAGCTGTTTCAATGACAACATAAGAATCAGTCGCTGTCACCTTCAGTAGTGGACGGAGCGCCTCTCTCACTATGGTAATCTCCGCCGCGCTGTCCAGCAAGGTCAGAGCCCACGTCAGATTCCGAAGCCGCGTCCTCACTATCTGGGGCATATCGATGCGCTGTTAAGGCTGCGACTTTCTTCTTGGCAAACTGTGGTCTCCTAGGCGTAGAGCCTTCCTGCTTTTCTGCACCGTTCCTTGGGCGGGGCTGGTCACGTCCTTGCTGGCTACCCCGACCCCTGCCGCCCCCTCCACGACCGGTCGTCGGAGCCGATGAGTCCTGAAAGGAACGAGGAGAGCGTTGGTCAGAAGCCTGAAAACGATCAGGAGTCTTAATCGTCGCATGGTCGCGCAAGTCATAAACACGTTCCGACTGCGTAGGTAACGGAGACGCAGGACGAGAAACTTGTGTCTGTTGTTGTTGGGGTTGCTTTCCCTGTTTCTGTTTTTTAGGCCAATTTTGTTTTTTGGACTTCGGCTGAACTTCCGTCTCCGAAGTTGGCCCATGGGGCTGCTTTTTATCTTTAACAGAAAAAGGCTTAACACCCTTAGCATTGCGACCCACGGTTTTATAAGCCGCCACATTAATCTTCGCTAACTGTCGGGGTTTCTCAGCCTCGGGAAGCGCCGCTAACGCGTTAGCAACCTGAAAGTTCACTGCATCCCCCTTGACATTAGCAAGGATCAGATCACAAACCACATCAAAGGTGCCACACAAGCGCCTGCCCAACTCGACCGCAGATTCCGGTCCGTGATCATCCTGAACACGTTTAAGGACCGAAGACAGCTCGGACATAGATGGGGTGCCGTAGCACCGAGCATAGACCGCCGCAAAAGTCTTACCCCAAGTCTCACAGTCAACGAGCTCAGGGGCCAAATCCTTCGGCAAACTAAGCGTAAGAATCCGGTGTTTTTCACCAGGAGTCGTATTAGGAAATACAGCTTCCAGCTGGTCAAATTTCTCGGCAAGCCAGAAAGGAAAATCATCCTTTTCTTGGGGCTTCTTGCCCATAACGGCATTGACCATGACAGGACTGATTTTTAAACCACTCTGCCCTGCCGGAAGCGCCACACCCCCGGGGCTCCACCCGGAAGATTACGGCCTATGTAATGCACTAATACTCTGATCACGGCAATCGCAACTACATGTAGTCGACGTAGTTCACCCAAATTACAATTGCCGTGTAGAGGATGAGGAGTAAATCCAGCCAAAACAGGCCAACTAGCGCCCGGAATGGACAAAGGACCTAACATCGGAGCAGTCAAAGTATGGCGGAGGGCGCCACCAAACCAAACTCCATGCTGCCAAACATCAATAGGTACTTCCTGTGCTCTGTACGGAGTATACTCATTAGGTACAACCGTGCGAGTGTATGAGTGGAATACGCCAGAATTTGCGTCCACCGCCGGAAATGTCACCCACGAATAAAAGAGTTCATAAGGGTAAGCATGTTCCGCACTCACCACCATAATCACAGCCAAGCCCTCAACAGGAACATTGTAAGCCCGCAAATGATCACGCACCGCAATGCGACTATGCTGCGGAATGTCCACGGCTTGGGCCATGACAGCACAAGAAGGAGAAAAAACAAAGTAAACTTTGTAGTACAACTGGGTAGTAATTCAAGGAAACCGTTTTAGTAAAAATCAAGCTTGAAAGGACCTATTTCAAAAATAGGTAGGTTTTACAACACCACCGTTTACCGGAAACATCAGTGAAGGGGTAAAGGATTGAATGATAAACTACTCGAGTGTCATGATATAAGGCCAACAACGTTTGGGCGCCATGTAGCGGGAATTCCGTTCTCCTACAGAACTGTGCATAGAGACCTGGAACCTCGGTGAATTAGGATGGCCCAAAACTCACCACAGTACCCAAAATCCCCTTACCGAGCTAGCTACAGTATCTCATTGGTCATAACAAACTCCCAATGTTTAGACAAACCAGAACATGAACTTGAAATACCTCAGGTATTGTGGAACACTTGAACACTCTTTCGTTATATAATCATTTCAAAACCAGAACGTGGAGTACATGAGGACACGTGCATATTTGAAATATTTATTTACTAATGCAGAGTTCTCAAACGCAGTATCTTATATAACACTAGCAAACATATTATAAAAAACAAAGTTATCAGCATAGTCACTAGTCCATAGAAGGCGAATGGTGACAGCATACTAAGATGCTGTAATGAATAGGAATTTACAATACCTAATTCTCACCCTTCCCTATTTAGCATAATATTTTATATCTAAGAAGGTCTCTTTTGGGTTTTAGCAGGGCGGGCCCATACCTCAAAATCTCAGTGGCAGAAGGATCACATCATGTTCCACCAGCTCTCTGCATGCGAAGTATGTATGTATGTGTGTTCTTATATAGCGCTCTACTTACCCTAGGGCATCTCGGCGCTTGCATTGGGAACCCATCCTGGCTTTTCCTTGTGAGATAACCCGTACTGGGCATCCCCTAGGTGAAAGCCAGGCATCCCGCCGTGGGGGGGCCGTTGTGGAGATTAAGCAAGCTTAATGCCCAGAGTTGCAGAGTGTGAACCCATGATTAGAGTGGGCACCGAAGCGAGAATTATCGAGTCCGTGGACAATTGGGCTCAAGACCCTGCCGCGTCGGGAATTGAACCCTGGTCCCGGGTCTGACCACTGCTTCAGGGTATGCCTCCTCTAACCAGTGAGCCACACTTCTCCACTGCACAGCACATCAAGTGTGTTTTTGTGCGTTCAGCACAACAATATAAAACTCGCCTAGAGACAGATTTTGGCAGCAGCATGTGTGTTATGTCTATAGGGGTGCGAAGATCAGACCTTACAACAACACTGGGTTAAGTTATCCGAGTAGCCTTCAGCACTCGCTGTGCAGACAGAGTGCAGAACAAAACTGATATCAGTGCAATAACATATTATTTCTCAAGTAAATCACGAAGCTCTTCTGGGTTGAAAGCTAAAACAACAATTATGTGTTGTGTGCAAAAGTGAAGCAAGAATGAAAACGGCGTGCAAACATTTAATAAACTCATGCTAACTTAACACAGTATATAGAAAAGAAGTAGCTATATGACAAAGGACTACCAAATTAGCAGAGGAGAGATGATTCCTGCAGCACGTTCTGACTGCCTGAGGGCCCGTCTTTCAGTATTAGGTGGGAATTGAACCAGGATTTGGGTGGGATGTTTTTTTGTTGTGTTTGGTTGGGGCAATTTGGTCAAGGGCTTCGATAGCATTATTGTAATGATATGTTAGGTCAGTAGTGCTGTGAGAGAGAGGGGGGAGAAGTAATCGAGTTTTAATTGAGGATTCCAAGTTGCCAGGGGGAATAAGGTGAAGATTACGAGTATGTTTCATAGGTAAACTGCCGATTGAGGTAGGGCGAGTAGTGGAGCTGTTCATGGTGAAGAGGATAAGGTGGTGATCTGACTAGTCCACGGGAATGATCTTGGAGAGGGAGGCCAGATCCTTGCTAGTCATAATAGCATCAAGGGTGGCATTTTTAGAGTGGGTTGGGGATTGGCAAAGTTGAGTCAGGTCAGTAACGTCCATAGTGTCATTAAAGAGGATGACTGCAGGGTCTTCATTTTTATTCCAATGGATATTATAGTCGCCAAGGAAGAGATTCCTGGAGTTAGAGAGATGCTTGAATAATGTGATCAGACATCTCCTCAGTAAAGGGGATAGAATTACCAGGGGGTGGTAGACGGTATGTAGATGAATAGTAGGGGAACCAGGAGTAGAAAGATCAGCGCTGAGGTATTCAAAGGTGGATGGGTCCTGGAGATGGACCAGCGTGAGTTTAAGTTTGTCTTTAAAGATTAGGGCAAGGCCTCCTCCTATTTGATCGATTCTGTCTTTCTTAAGCTTGGAATATCCTGGAGGAATGACCATGTCGAGGATAGATGTGGAGTGGGGGTCGAGCCATGTTTCCTTTGGTTTTGCTTGGTTCGCCCTTCTGAACTGGGGTGGTGGAGTGAGTTAAAGAATGATGATGGATTAAACCCAGATCAGTTGACTGGGGGTGAGTGCTTTCATTGTTCAACACTCTGTCCATCATCCCCTTTGGTTTTGCTTTGTGAGCCCTAAGTTAGCAAGGTATGCCCAGTCGTGAGTCCCTTGCTCGATTTGCCACTTGATTCAAGCAAGCCTGGCTGATGATGGCTGATTAGCCAGAAACCGGTCCCAGGATGCTTGTTTCCGGTCCAGGGAGGATCTGGCTTGGCAATTCGGGCTGGACTGTTCCCATGAGGCACAGGGTCAGACTGATTTGCATATGGCCATGTCTGAACTGGGGTAGCGGAGTGAGCTAAAGAATGATGATGGATTAAACCCAGATCAGTTGACTGGGGGTAAATGTGTGCATTGTTCAACACTCCGTCTATCATCCCCTTTGGTTTAAGAGTTGGTATTAAAGCAGGACTTGCTACAGATATACAAGGATTTCTCTTTTAAGCATATCGCGTTGCAAGGTTAACCTTATCCGTGATTATTGTGGATATATGTAGGAAAGGAAATTAGCCTCTATGATTGTTCAACGATTGCAGGAGAGGTACCCCACAATGTAAGATTCTAGGGTGTAAATGATGCCTTTATATTTTTAGTGGTGGTTTGCAGGTTGTACACTTTTATTAACCTTTTCCATTGATTCATTTTTTCCAGGTTGTATAAAGAAGTAGAAACACTTTGTGATCAGCTGGAGGATTTCAATCGTGTTGTGTCTATAAAGAAAGTTTCTTTGGCAAAGAATGCGGCCAGCCTCTGTTTAATTGCAGATGAAATTGACAAAGTTCATCAAGAGGTCACTAAGGGTAAAGTCGTTGGAGCCGGGGTAGCGGTTGGCGGCGGCCTCATATCCGCCACGGGGTTTGCCTTGGATATGTTCATTGGGGCCTGGCCACTGACCAGCTTAGCTGGAGAAGCCATTTCCTTGATAGGCAGTTACTTCCAATCCACTGCCTCGTCAAAGGAACAGGAAAAAGAAACGAAGAGCGTGATTCGTGCAAACGAAATCTTGGACTTGTGTCAACGGGATTTGAAGGAAATATCAGACATGTATCTCAAAATTCAGGAAAGATTCATGTTTCTAGAGGAGGAAAAGGAACTTCATGGCACAATCTTGCATAAGAAACTGATGGAAATAAAAACCATATTTCCACACTTTCTACCACCTAAGATTAAGAGCAACCACGTGGACCTCAAAACTCAACTTGTCAGCTTTGTTATCAATGTGGCAACATATTCTGGCCTCATAACATCAACCAAAGACAAGCTCTTTGGATCATCCAAGGAAATGCCGAATCCTGCCACCCGACCCATCAAAGGTGGAGATCTCAAAGAAGAAACTGCACTATCAACAAAAGTGAGCCGGGCGTCGAGTGTGATACAGGTCGCCCAGGCAGCATATACGTCAGCCAGTACGACATTCTTCCTCTACCAGAACTTAAGAGAGCTATACAACGAAATCACACATCTCAACAAAGGGTCCAGATCAGAAATGGCAGAAAACATGCGCGAGGTGGCCTCCAACATCGAGGAGGTCATCAAAAGTCTAGACCAGGATCTTAAAAAGGAGAGCAAATAGTTTGAATCCTGACTGCACAGTGAGGACTGGGTTGTAACCAAACTGAACTTTGCTTAGGTCTGATTTTGCAAGATAATTCTGCTGCTTTTTTTTCTGTAAAAATCATTAATGAAGACTTGTCACATGATTTATATCAGTACAACCTGTGAATACATCTGATAATTCTATTCAATGTTGTTGTTTAGCTCGTCCTGTTGACTCTTTTTCATCTTTTACTTTAAGGTTAATGATCTTGAGTTTTGGGAAATTATTCTATTCACCAAATCTGCCTTTTCTGTTTGGTCACCTCAGATTCTTCGCCATTACCTGGATCATACTTCTGCTGGTTTTATAACTCTAACCAGGAATAAAGGGCCTTTGCTCCCCGTAAAGCATGTTTACATTGGCTTATTCCTAATTGACATAATATCTAGGGTGACCACACCTTGAGAACCAAAAAACGGGGCATTTTGGAGAAATAGAAGAAGGACTACAATTTTTCAGCCATGGAATGGGACAGAATGACAGCCATAGGATGACAGAAGTTAATGAAGAAAATAAACAAAATGTAATTTATACAACCAACATCATGCCTATTAATTAACTTATAACAGCAGCTTTAGAACACCCAAAAATGTGTCTCTCACTGGGCCCGATTCACAAAACTAACTTAAGACGAAATCCTCAACTTACTACTTTTGGTATTCACAGAAGGCATTTAGTAGTAGTAGAGTTAGGAGTTTGTCCTTAGATTGACTTAGGACAAACTTAAGACAGGCTTAAGACAGACTTAAGATAGGGTTTTGTCTTAAGTCTGTCTTAAGTCTGTCTTAAGTTTGTCTTAAGTTTGTCAAACTTAAGACAAAATCCTAACTTTACTACTACTAAATGCCTTCTGTGAATACCAAAATGGTAGTAAGTTTAGGATTTTGTCTTAAGTTAGTTCTGTGAATCGGCCCCACTGTTTTCATTCGATCCCTCTAAAAACCGGGACATGAGCCAAAGTTGCCGAAATCTGCAGGGCCAGCTGGTGAAAAAACTGGACTGTATGAGCAAATCCGGGACATCTGGTCACCCTAATAATATCTTGCTTACAAGTCCCTAATACGTCATGAATGATACACAAATTGTACTCTCGGTATCAAAAAATACTGCACCACCAATGCAAAACTTCAAGGACAGCATGCTGGCGGTCAGCTCCTGGATGAGCTCTCACTGTCTGAGATTGAACTCTGACAAAAGTAGGCATTTTCTGCAACTTTCTGCCAAAGTGGTCACAGAACTGATGTCCAGACGAACTTGTGACGGCACCTATCCCAGCTAACAATGCAAAGAACCTTGGTGTGATTGCTGACAACAAACTGAATTTCGAAGCACAGGTTAAGACTGTTTCCTCATCGAACTTTTTTATGCTAAAACCAATCAAAAAAATATTACCTTTTATCTCCACGGATAGAAGGAAAACAGTGATTTCTTCTCTGATTCTTGCTTGCCTGAGAAACTACTCAACAATTTGCAAATGATTCAAAATGTGCCTGCAAGGCTTCTGCTGGGAATCCCTAGTCACCTTTCAGTATGAAAACATCTGCATAAGCGGCACTGGCTCCCAGTCAAGAGCTGTATTATATTTAAGGCTCTTTGCGTTACCTACAGAGCACTTCCGGCCCGAAGCTCCTGCGACACATCCTCAACTGGTATGTCCCAAAAAAGCAGGAGCTAAAGTGCTAACACTTCAGAGAATTTTCAAATCTGATTGAGGTGGCAGAAGCTTCAGGGCAGCTGCCCCTAAGCTCTGGAATGCAATCCCTTTCTCCATTAGACCACTACCAACTCTATTTGGCTTTAGGAAGTCCTGGAAAATTTGGCTATTTGAG
This sequence comes from Lissotriton vulgaris, assembly GCF_964263255.1. Taxonomy (NCBI): domain Eukaryota; kingdom Metazoa; phylum Chordata; class Amphibia; order Caudata; family Salamandridae; genus Lissotriton; species Lissotriton vulgaris. The sequence continues at coordinate 132,812 of NW_028242230.1, read as the reverse complement.
AAATAGAGACCCGTGACTTACAGGAACCTGTTTACTCTACCCTTCAGCGCCAAGACACCTTTGGGTATTTGCGTGCTTAATAAATATATGTTCAATGCATATGAGCTGCAGATTTTACACTTTTGCATAGATCGCCATCTGGTGTTGGGCTTGGATGTTTGCACACCTAACGGTTTCTTGGCGCTGTGAGCAAAAAGGAGACAGAGAAGGAACTGTCAGGGCGGAAGAGAAAAGAGAGGAAGACCTAGTTGTTTGCTCTGCGGAACAGATGGGTTTTTAGAACCTATCTAAAGTGAGTATCGGAAGTAGTGAGCCTGCATTCTATAGGGAGGGCATTCCAGAAAGATGGAGCAAGAAACGAGAATTTAAGCCCTCGTGTTTCTTGCGTTTGAAGACAGGTGTTTTGAGTAGCGTCAGATGAGAAGAACGGAGGTAGCGGTGAGGAGCATAATGGTGAAGAAGAAAGGAGATGAATGACGGACCAAGGCCGGCCAGGGCCTTGAAAATGGTGCAGCCTAATTTAAAACTACAGCGCTCGGCTACAGGGAGCCAGTGAAGTGTCTTTAACAAGGGGAGAACATGCTGATGCCTAGGCTGGCGGAAGATTAGCCGAGCAGCCTGGTTCTGAACCAGCTGCAATCGATTCAGCTGGTAGGCAGGGATACCAACATAGAGAGAGTTGGCATAATCTATTCTGGAGATTACCAAAGCCAGTAAGGTCAGGGTGAGGGCCTCTGTGGTGAGAAAGCGGGCAATTTTGAGGATTTTCCGCAAATGAAAGAAGCTGGAGGAGACCACAGCATTAATCTGGGGCTTCAACGAAAGATCATTACCAATGATCACCCCCAAACTTTTGGCTGAGTCAGCAGGGCGGGGGGGAGACCCAGGCTGATGGGACAGAAGTTGGGACTCCACGGGTTGGTTGAACCCCCGACAAGAACCAGTTCAGTCTTATCGGGGTTAAGTTTGAGATGGTTTGCCCCCATCCAGTTACTGATGTGACACAGCGTGGACTGGAAATTGTGGATGGATTGGGCCGAGGGATCGATGTCAAAGATCAACTGGATGTCATCTGCATAATTAAATGCAGTGACATTACTACCTCGTAAAGACCGGATGAGGTGGGTAAGGTACAAATCAAAAAGGAGGGGGGAAAGGGAGGAGCCCTGAGGGACGCCACATGTCAACCCAACTTTATCGGCAGCGAACTGGGAGAGCCGGACAGCCTGGTGGCGATTGCTCAAAAGAGAGCGAACCCAATCAAGGGCAGATCCCTGGATGCCAGACTCCCTGACACGGCCGACCAGAATATCATGGTCGACCGTGTCAAAGGCGGCCGAAAAATCCAGGAGAACCAAGGCCTGGCTGATATTAAGGTCCGCTCCCCTCTGCAGTTCCTCCATCACTGAAAGAATGACCGCTTCAGTAGAGTGGGCGGGTCTGAAGCCGCCCTGTTGGGAATCGAGGAACTGCGTACACTCGATGAATGAACTCAAAATGTTGGTGACATGGGCTTCAAGTATCTTACTAAGGTAGGGAAGTTGGGAAATCGGACGAAAGTTACTCAAGGGGGACGGGTCAGCATTAGGTTTTTTGAGGATGGGCACCACTTCAGCAATTTTAAAAGAGCTGGGGACCAGGCCCGCTTTGAGTGAGTTATTCAGAAGTGACAGTGGGGGGAAAGGACAAGCAGTGAAAGTGTCGCGCAAGACATGGGGGGGGCAGCAATCAGTGGGGGATCCGGAAGCAACCTTATTCAGCAAAACTAAGAACTCGTCCTCCGAGATCGGGGGTATTTGAGTGATTTGCTGAGAATTAGAGATAGCGAGGGTGGTAGCAAAAATGGCTGGGTCGGAGGGAGCAAGAGAGGAAATACTATTTTTTTTTATATTTCTTTTTATTTCAAATAAACATAAACAAACAAGGCAATAAAAGTCAGTACAGCTGGATGGGCGCTCAGCGAGGAAGGGAGTGCATTAAAATTTGATACAAATCATTAGTGCAAGGGGGGGCAGGGGGGGAATTCAAAGTCATAGACATCAAAGCATAAACATCATTAGGAATGTCAGGTCAGGGGGAAGACGGAACATCCGGAGCATCCACGAGGGGAGGTGTACATATATCACCCCGGTAGGAGTTCCCATGGCCCCAGACTTTACCCCACTTCTTAGGTCTGCCACGCGCTACATACACCGTCTTCTCTCTAAACATACACCAGTCCATATTCTCCTTCCATGCCAGGACTGTGGGCGGTCTCTGGGATCCCCACAATTGCGCAATATCTCGCTTGGCAATCATATTCCCAAGGGTCCCCAACTGAGTCCGTGCCACATCATAATCATTCGGCTCCCAAACATTCAGCAGACACCGCCTTGCTTCCGGCAACAGCACTATACCCGTGACCTCCTCCATCACAGCATGCACTTGACTCCAGAAAGGCACCACCTCCGGACATTCCCAAATTATGTGGAGGAACGTACCAGTTAAACCGCATCCACGCTTACACAACCCATCCACAGGATATCCCATACGAATCAGGCGAGGGCCGGTCACATAAATCCGGTGCAGGATCTTGAGCTGTACGAGTCGGAGACGAGCCGGAATCGCGACCTCCTTCGGTGAGGATATAGCCGATTGCCAGTCCTCGTCGTCCAACTCCAGACCGTCACTAGTTCAAACCTCTCTGAGGTGGACCAACAAATCAACCCGATCATTAATCCATTTTTTATATATCAGGGAAATAGTGCTGTCGGGAACATATCCATCAAGCACCCGATCTTCAAGTGGGGATGATTCCGGGATGACGGTACCTGCAGGAAAAACCGAACTCAGCTCGTGGCGTATCTGCGCATATCGGAAGAACTCCTTATCACTCAACTCATATTCTACTTTCAATTCCTCAAAGGTCTTGATCCTACCTTTGGTCCAGATATCATTCACCCTGCAGATACCAATCATATCCCACTTCTCAAAACCTTTCGACCTCCACAGGCTGCCCAGTCAGAAATACTATTTTAAATGTTAACAATTTTATCAATAGAAAACTGATTAAAGGAGTCACAAAGTGCTCGATAAGGGAGGGGTCTAATAGTGATCCTATCTGGGTGCGAGAGTTCCTCTACAATAGAGAAAATGTCTTTAACTTTAGATGCTGAATCTAAGATCTTCTTAGAAAAGTATGAGGTTTTAGCTTGCAAGATAGCAAGTTTGTACTCTTTAAGCAGGGTCGTAAATACCAACTTTTTGTCAGGGGCATAGTCACACCGCCAGCCGCGCTTGGCCTGCCTAAGTTTAAGCTTCATGCCTTTAAGTTCCTCAGAAAACCATCTTTGCGCATCATGAGGGCGCTTTAACCTAACCTGTTTGAGGGAAGCTACAATATCGCTAGCTGATTCATGCCAGTGCTTCAGACCTAATGCTTGAGAGTCAAGGGAATCGCAGTCGGGGGGGTCAGGCTCTGAGTAAGGTTACAAATTCACCAAGATCAGCCCTATTCCAATTTCTGGCAGGGAGATTACCCTCAAGGACCCGACTAGCATGGGAGGTAACAGTGAGGGAAAAGGTAATAATGGAGTGATCCGACCAGGGACAAGGAAGGATAAGGGGAGTAGAAATGTCCAGGTTGGAAGTCCACTCCTGGTCAAGAATGTGGCCCTTCACGTGGGTTGCCGAGTTGATATGTTGGGAACAATTCATACCAGTTAAAAAATCGGAAAAGGTGGAGGAGCAAACACTCTCTCTATTGTCAGAGGGCCAATAATTAAAATCCCCTAGAATCAATAATTCTGAGTTATTAATGACCAGCTGAGAGAGCATATTGCCGAACATTGACGGGAAGTTAGGCATTGACTGAGGGGGTCGATAGACCGGGAAACAGATAAGAGGTACCACTGGGGATTCCAATCTTTGAACAAGTCAGTCGACCAGAGGAATGCTGGCCACCGCCAATGAAGAGAATCTAATAGGACTTTTGATGATAGCTGCCACCCCGCCTCCCGACTTACCCAGGGCTCTGTTAGCTTGAAGAACATAATAACCCGGCGGGATCGCTGCGAGGATGTCCGGAGAGGACTCCTCGTTAAGCCATGTCTCTGTAACAAATAACAGATCGGGTTTTTCAGAGTCCAAAAGTTGAAAAATTTCCAACTGGTGCTTGACCAGCGAGCGGGTGTTAAGGTAGCTCACTGCGAACTTAGAGTTAACAGCCCTTTTAGTGGAGGAGAAGAGGGCAGTCGGGGGATCGGAGTAGCCAATGGTAATGCCAGTGCGAGTTTGGTGACTTCTCCTTCGGTCGACAGTGCACATGGGCATCGGCTCCATCTTTAGATTGTGTTTTTCCACCATTGGGTTACGGATGTGACTTTCTGCGCTCCGGGTCGGTGTCGTTATCGAACCCCCTTACGACGCGCAATCACTTCTAAACGATCGTATTGTCTCAATCATGTACCCTTCGACGCACAGCCTCGATGACTACTTCAAATAACTTTAAAAACTTGCGAAGTTCGACGCGGGACGCTGGGCCTACCCACGCTGGTAACGACAGAAGTCGATGGAATTCTACTCCCTTTAAGAAATGTCTCCAGTGTGGTGCTAAATTCCCACACTCGGACCTCCATTCAGTTCGTAATCTGGGCCTCTCTCTGGAACATTGAGAGGACAACTGTGAGGCTTGTCTATCAAGTCCAAGAAGACCATCAGAGATCGTCAAGCTCAACGCCACGAGATATCCCGAAGGACAGGTTCCATTCCAAACATCTTCCATCCAGATCCCGACAGCCTTCTGGAACCAGAACAGGAAGAACAGGTCTCGGTCTCCGAAGCAGTCGACTCCAACGCCGAAGATGACATCACCCTGGCTCAACAGGGACATGAGTACCGACACCCCTGCCCCACCCAAGCCCATACCAAAGGCTCAGATAACACCTTTGCCTCCGGGCTCAGGCACACATCGAACAAATACTTCGAGGGCCCCGCTCGGAAGGACAAAGAAAAGCCTTCCGGCTCCGACTTGAGCCATCCACCCGTTTTGAAAAACCATCTTCTGCACCGAAAGCTAAGTCACCCAAGATACTACGCCCCCTCCATCGTCACCAGAAAAACATCTGACACCAAAAATGCCAAAAGACCCTTCTGCACCGAAACAGTCTGATTAGACCTCTGCACCAAAGCAGCCGGATAAGACCCCTGCACCGAAGACCTCGAAGCTGAAAACATCTAAGGATAAGCCTTCCATAGCTAAGCCTCCCAAACAAAAACCTACGGAGCTGAAGCAATCCACACCAGAGGTCTCAGAGCCAGGGAAAGCTTCTATACAAGACATTGTTGCTAAACAGCCAAGAGAAGTTTCCAAAGAGAAATCTTCCACACCAAAGAAAACTGTCGATTCTAAAGAACTTTTTCTCCCGGATCTGAAGCAAACCACCATTTTAATTCATCCAAAGACTGGTCTGTGTAGGAGAGTCGGATCTGCTTCTTATAATTACCTCCACTTTTTGCTGATGTTTCACTGTATTGGAACTTAGTCTGACTGGGATCCTGCTAATCAGGACCCCAGTCTATCTGCTTTCTCCTCTAAATTTATTGCATGTACTTCTCCAGATTGGATTCTGGGGTACCCTTATAAGTCCCTAGTATATGGTATACTCTATACCCAGGGTATAGGTATCCCACATTCCTCTCAGAGGCTGCAGCATGTATTATGCCACCCCTGGGAGACCATTTAAAATGACACAACAGATCTGCTACAGCAGCCTGTGTAAGGTGGTGTATGCACCCCATACTTAAATATATGTTCCCTATATCTATCTGTATCACTACACATATAAACCTATCAGTCACCCCTATGGTAGGCCTTATCAATCCTGAAGGTAGGGTGCTGGGTTTTATATGAGAGGGTGCCCCTGCATGAGCAGAGCCTCTCTGCAGCCTTCGGAACCCCTTTTCCAGGGTTGTTTGTGATGGATTGGGGCTGGGGCTGGATGCACTCCAAGAGTGCTTTGAAGTCTGCACTTGGAGCCCATTTGGTGTCCCTGTGCATAGCACAACTCAAACCAGCTGCAGGGGCTATCAGCCCCTGCTCTGGAACAAACTGGAGAAAGGACATGGGTGTAGCCAACCCTCTGTCCTGACACTCCCATAGGTGGGTCCCCAGAGTTTGTTCCACTCCTTCCTTGGGAATACATTTTACCTGAACTAAACTCTGCTACAAAAACCAAGTACTTTGACGATCTGCATGACACTGATGACTGAAGAAGTAGGAGTTGAACAGTGGCTGTGATTGCAAGTGGGGTGGTGTCGGCCGCCAAAAGGATATCATCGACATACTGGATTAACACCACTCCATCTGGTAGCTGGACGGCGTCCAGCTGTCTTTTAAGGGCCTGGCTGTAAATACTGGGACTTTCAGTGTACCCCTGGGGAGCTCTAAAAAATCGGTACGAGCGGGATTTCAGGGTGAAGCCGAAGAGATAACGGCTGTCCGGATGGATGGGGATAGAAAAAAACGCATTCTTGAGGTCGATAACAGTGAAGGTAGTGGCAGTGGACGGGATGAGGGTCAGAATGGTGGTGATATCTGAGACTACGGGGTATTGGGGTACAACCACTTTGTTGATCTCTCGCAGGTCGATGATGAAGCGGTACGCTTTCTCATCTCCTTCGCCTTGCTTCTTAACAATAGGTAGGATTGGGCTGTTGCAGACATTGCTAACCACTTCTTCGACCACTCCTGCATCCACCAGAGACTGAATGATCGCTACCAGTGCCTTCTCACCCTCGGGTGATATCCGATACTGCGGGAGTTTCGGGAGCATAACGTCCTGTCTCACAGTTATATGAATAGGGTCAATCATCATTCGTCCCACATCAGAGTCATTTTTGGCCCATAGGTACGGAGGCAGGGTGTCAAGCAAGGACAGGTCAGCGTCAGTTATGGAGCACATGTGTCGTGCAGGGCAGGATTTGGGCATGCCTGGGTTGTCGTACAGGATGACTCGGATTCCATCTGGGGAACACCTAATGGTAGCCCGAAAATGTTTCAGTAAGTCAATGCCCATAATGGCGTCAGGGGAGTTGGAGGAGAGCAGAAATGTTGTGTCAGTGGTGTTGCTTTCTAGGTCAAAGGTGATAGGCACGGACAGGGGGTTAGTGGAGGGCGTCCCATCGAAACCTATCGATGTGATGTGTGAGCCAGACAAGGGTGCCCTTGGAATCAGTCGTTTCGATAACACACTACGTGTCGCCCCAGTGTCTACCAAAAATGGAGACTCTGTACCCAGGACCTTAGCAGTGACATAAGGACCTTGCTGGTCAACACAGAGCTCGACTGGATCCCTCCCTTGCCCCTGGCAGTCCTATGCAAAATCAGGGGCATTCTCACCGTCGGATAGTTGATACTGGTTCTGTCGGGGACGGTCAAATGTGTTCGGTCTCCCTGATCTGTCATTGTTAGCGTTGTTTGTGTGCCCTCGTCCTTGTCCCCTATTTCTCGGTCCACCTGCTATATCCTTGGGGTCCCTATTTCTGGTCATTTCTAGCAGAACCGGACACTGGGATTTCCAATGGCCGAATCCTTTGCAGAAGGCACATTGGTCATCGCTAATGTCTCTACGTCCAGTGTGGGGTGTTGGGGTGTGATCTTTAGGAGGTGGATTTCTAGGGATGGTCGATTGGTAGTTCCCCCTGTGGGGTTCCCGTCCGACCGTTATACCTTGTATCTGTGCTATCATCACCCTTTCTTTCAAATCTTTCTTCTTTTTCTCGGACGCCCTATCATTCTCATTCTTCTGGTGCTCATAATACTGAGCCATCTGTAGTATAGCTGCAGGTTTGGAGGCCCCCCAACTACTCTCACTCGTCTGCAGTTTTTGGGAGACCTCTTGTGATAGGCCCTTTACATAATTTTGTACAAACAGGTGTTGTCCGGTTGCGGTGGTCATGTCTTGGCCACTGTAGTCGGAGAACACTGTCTCGAATCGGGAGAAGTATTCTGACACATCTTCCTGGGGTTTCTGACGACAGGCCGTGACTATCGACCAATCTATCTTTTTCTCTGGGATCAGTGTCTTTAACTTCTGGACTAATTTGTCTGGGAGTTCTAATATGTCCTTTACTGGTTTCCTTCCGGGCTCTCGCTGTCTATCTAGTTCACTGAGTTGGTCCCAGGTATGTCCAAACAGATCTGTGTGGTCAGCCTTCCGGATTTGCTTCCACACGTCAGTTGGCAGGCATAACCCGAAAAACAAGTCAATGTCCGCTAGAGTCATTATCGTCGAACCCAAGGCTGTGCCTAGTTCGGTATAGAATGCTGTCGGGTTCTTTCTCAAATCGGGCAGAGTTTGTTTAAAGGTTAGGATATCTTGTCGGTCCCATGGTTGGTAAACCCAATTGTACACAACCCTTCCTTTTGCATCTGTGTGATTAATATCATCGCTTGTTCCCTGGCCACGTGGCGGAATCCAGTAAGAGGCCGCTTCTCTGATGGGCATCATAGTATTGGCTACCTCCACTGAGGTCGTTTCAGGGACTGTAACCTTGGCTTCTGGTTTTTGTTCCGTGAGGTGGCGGAAGACCTCAAGCATTTGCATGAAGAGCTCTGTCGCCTCACATTCAGTCCCATCTCCAACATCGATCTTCCTATATAGCGTTGTCAGGTTAGCGGGGCCCTTACTTTGATACCTATCCTCATATGCGTTCAGGGTGTGGTAGCTGAAGCGCAAAATGAAATGCCGTCTGTGGCTGTCGGCATGCGAGTTATACATGTTCATTGTGTATTCTTCGCTCTCCCTTCGTTCTACTAATGTCTTTGCTACTTTGTCAATCCCATCCCGCTCATCCTTGCTCAACCTATTTGGTCTGCCTGGTGGGTGCTTGCTAGCTTCGGGGTCATTTACTGGTGTTGTTAATGTGGCTGGTGCGGAGGCCGCGAGGGCTGGTGCACTAGCGCTAAGGTCGCTCTCGCTCGCACTCAGGGCTTGCAGGTGCTGTTGGCAGGGGGCATATGGAGGGGGCATGTAGATGATTGGGGGACCTAGCAGTAACTCATCGTTCGCCCGCTGTTTGGAGGGCAAGTCAGGGTAAAGCGCAGAGGGGGTCCTAACGGGACATTGACCTGTCGACCCTGATTCTTGGTTTTGTGTAGCTTCCTTTCTTTCTTTTATTTCTTCTTCTAGTTGCCTAGCGGCTAGGTGGGCTGCCTTTCGTAATTCTTTCCCTATTTTTGCTTCTTCTCTTTTTCTTCGTTGTTCCGTTTCTTTGCGCCACATGCCGATACTGTCGAGCATAGTGGGCGTGGTCTTATTCTTCTGGAGCGCTATTTCTAATGTTTTTATTTTATGATCATCAAAGGAACCTATCAGTGGCCACTGACTTTCAGGGTTCTGAGGAAAAGTAGAAAATGACTCACTCTCCCCACCAGGGATCTATCCAGCAGTTTGCATAATAAAGCAGCAAAGGAATTGACAGCCAATCTGTAAAATTAAAAGACATCTTTATTATAATTAATTATGAGGCTTCGTCGTCCAACCGTAGTTTTACAATTGAAAGAGGGAGCCTGCCTGAGCTTTCTCAGGCAGGCTTTTTATACAAAAAGTTTGGCCCTAGGCTCACATTCTTGCTGTGACACACATCATTGTAGGTCGCTCCCATGGTACCATAACAAAGCAGGCTATAATTATGAATTCCATTCTACTTGCCCAAACTGACCAACCCATCTTCCATCATGAACATATGTCAAACTTCACATATTTTCCTGTGCAGGCCGGAGAAGCTCACAATAGAACTGGTTTCCTCCCCATCATATAAACAGTCACCTCCCCATTGTAAAAGCCCAGAAGCAGAGAAACAGAGCCAGGTGTGGAAGATAGAAATGTAGGATAAGGGATGCTTGTGGGTCATAAACAGGCATGGCTACTGTATTCGGCCTTCTAATCTTGCTCAGGCCAATGTACACAACAATTTGCTCAGATCTTTAATATAGATTGACTAGAGGGCATGGACTGGTTTGGTGAGGCCAACATCACGTAGGCATATTCAGCCTGTTCAGGTCATGGAGAAGTCAGAGAAAGGTGGACGTGTCCTTTGGATCAAATTCAGCCTTTAATCAATTGACTATATGAGGGCAAGACACAAGATGGATGCCGTGGGCTCAGGACAAGAACAGTGATTTAAGGGTGTTAGCATCACTCGATCGTGACGCAAATACACAGGCATAATGTCCTGATCATTACCGGTCTATTGATACCAAATTCGTCGTGGTATGATGATATTTTCTGCACGAGTGTTTAGGCCTTGGTACACCATTATGGCGGGGTCCGGAATTTTCAGAACCACAGACGCTCCTTTTGCCCTTATATAGGCAATAACCTAAACCCATGTCAGTCTGAATCTAGGTCTATACTTATAAGATCACCCACCCAACAATTAGTGATGTTCTAGTGTTGATGTAGAAGCTGTACAGAAGGGTCTGTCAGTAAACTCTGGCCTAACCAATGTATGTTCAGGTAAAATATGAAAGTTATGTGAAGAAACAGTAAAGAAAGAGTAAGTTGAGAAGTTGGTGCAGACGTCAATTGTGTAGAAGAAACAAACCAAAAATATAGTAGCCAATAAAATACATAAAGGTATTAAAATAGATAGAGCTACACCGCACTTAGAGAACAATATTCTATAATGTCTGTTTTTCATCTCTTGCTTTTTATCGTCATTCCTCAATACAATCTCCATTTTCTAATGTCGCTCACGCAATCTTGATAGAGTACTTCAGCTGTGATTATTAGCAGGTCATAGGGACACTGCAAGTCCTGCAGGCCTACTGCCACTACTCAGGTCACAAACTGAACCGTTTGTACTCCTACGTGACCCTGCAACTGGCAAATGGTAACCAATCAAGAAATTTAACAGAAAACCATAATACAATTTCAGAAAAAGCAAGAGAGAAAAGGAAAAGCAAAAGTCAGATGCAAAGAAGTAATAGTAGGAAGAGACATAGGTTGGGAGGTGGGTACAGATATCAATTGGGTAGCAACAAAAACAATCCCACCCATAAAAGACAATGTCATTTTAGAATAACACTAGAAAACACGTTGTTGAGAACATATAGACCACGGGAGGACGTAGTGACCATTATTACGAATGAAATCATAATTTTCCACAATCCTAAACAGAAGGCAAATCCTAGAATTATCTAATAACATTCTATATAGCTTCCTATGCATTTCAGTAATCTATTATATGTTCAAGTGAAACAGTGGCGTTCCTGATCAATGCTCTTAGATGAAAAAGGGATACACTTCCACAGAGAGACTTCATTCTGCTTTTACTAAACAGAATAGTACTTTAAAACAAATGCCAGCAAAGCAGCAAAAATTAGTTTCCAAACTCCAATTCTATGCAAGCTCACAGAAAATACCCAGAGTCCGCCAAAGCCTCTCCTTGCAGGCTTCTATTGTCCATCAAATCCGCTTCCAGTGTCTTCTTCGCGTTGGGCCTCTTCAATTCAGGCTTTTTCATGAGAAGACAATACTGTTTAGTAGGAGTGCCCTCCGGGCAAACACTCACAGCTCACTCGAAAGTCTCAATGTCTTAAAACAATGCACCAGTGTCTCTTCTTTGTGGCAGACACTACAAATGATGCGCTCTTTATCAATCAAGGGCACAAAGCATCTCGTGCAGATCCAAGCACCACTTAGCAACAAACCTAGCAAGGTCAGCAGCACTTTCAGACTCCAACACTCATCATTTAGTGTCAGAGGACGCTCAAGCTGCTCTCTCATGGGCACCAGAATGTAGTGCCTTTTTCCAAACGTGGATCCTTGGGTGCACTGCCGTTCCGCTGGTGCAAAGCAAAAGAGGTGTGGGTGAGGCCAAAACTCGGGCCAAGGGCTCAAGGGACCGCGCGCTGTCAGAGGTTCAAGCACATGACAGTTTGAACAAATTGCACAAAGTGGATGACAGTCCTGCCATCAAAAGCAGGGATCCTTCGCATCTTTGCACTGAACTTCTGAGGCAAAACAGAAAATCAGCTCCTTTTTTTTTCTTTTCTTTTTACAACGCCTTCTGATGAAACAAATGGCTTGCTTAGGAGGTACCACTGATGTAGCGCTGATGATCGCTGTCCAGCTTCGCGACTTCCTTGTTGCAGGATTTGTAGAGCAATCTGTAGCGGTCACTGATGGGGAGTGGGTTTAGTGTTGATCACAGGTCTGCAGGGAATCACTCTTCCTTTGACTCTGGAAGATCCAGCAGGACCCTAGTGATGTAGGATATGTAACACAATTGTTAGTTTCCTCCAAATCAGATATAAAAACAGTTAAGCAAGTGGCCTGTAATCTGCAAAGGAGTGGCAATACACCATGGGAACCTAAATGGATGCCCTCACACAGTGGCATTGTCTAATGGGGTACATTATTTAATGGGGTAAATACATATTCTCCTTAATGATGAAGCCTAGGTGTTCCTAAACTCCTTATCTAGAACATCTTAAATAGAGCAATGACATAATACACATTATCAAGGACATGAAGAAGTCCCTTCTTTAAACAATGTGCATCAAATGCGCTATGTAATACAAAGGCTAATGATCAACTGTGCAGACAAGAGGACAAGAACTAGAGAGTCCTGGTATCTGCATGATTAGAACACATCTTATTAAAAAATTGAAACAGCAGAAACAGAAGAGAACTGAAAAATTAAAAATAGACATTAAAAATCTGTCGTGCTAAAAAGAATGTAAACTTGAGATATCTCCTATTGAGATGGAAAATCTCCTATTGAGATGGAAAACTTGTATTGGGTCAATTAACCAGGCTATCACTATCCTGACAGTCAGTCTGAAAAGGCATTTGAAGTGGGCCTAAAGAAAATTCTCGAAAATTAGTCTGATCAATCAAAAGGGAATGTATGTGGCATAAGGGGGGTTCCTACTACATCACTGCAGTCTAAAAGTGTGAACATGAACAATACACCAATAATAATAAATGGGCTGACTGGTGAAAGGAAGATGGAGAAGGGAAAATGGAAGTAGGACACAACTAAAATTTTCAACAACTAAACATGATGCAACATTGGTCAGGGAAGGAGCAAAAAGAAAAATCTATAGGAAGGACAAGAGTTTGCTTGGGTGGCCTAAGGCATGTGACACAGCACCAAGAGCACGGGGATACATGAAAGACCAATGTTACAGAAATTTAACTCTACTGCTGACAATCCATACCCTACACGGTAATTCTAACTAATGTTCAGTTGTCTCTTCAGGGAAAAAAAATGAATCCATAGGCTTATTCAGGAATCAAAAATGCGATCAAAAAAATGCGATATCGAAATTAGGCCACCTTTAGTCACGGATCTATAATTCCATCCTTAGGCCCAATCAAGGATACATAAATGCAGAGCTGCCTGTCCTTAAGGAAAAAGGCAGTTAAGTGACTAACAACGGATGGCACACTTTGATGCAGTATATCATTTTAGTTTTCTTAAAAATTATTACAGCCAAATTTAGGCATGCACTGGAAAAACTGCTGCCTTACTCGCTCACAGTATGAGGTCCATATCTGTGAAATTTATCTTAATACAATATTCATCCAATTTATTGTGAAATAACACATATCGTCATATGTGTTCCTTCACAACACAGGGGAACTTGTAATTCAAAGTAGCACCATAGAACAGAACATACACACAAAACATTAAAAAAAAAATACACATATCAAACCATCTCAAGCCATAAGATATACTTGCTGTATATCAAGCACAAGGAAAAACAGCCCAGACAAACAAACAGCATATATGAATAAGCGGTCATGCATAATACCATGGCACATGCCCTTCTTTTGACAGCAGGGCATCAGGTAATTGATACTCTGCTGTAAAATATAGTGTCGCTGTGTCAAATAACGCGTTTCAGTGGACCAAATGTATAAATGAAACATAAATACACACATTTTTTTCTTAAAGAAATTACGCAAAAAAAACATTTCTCTTCAACCAGCCAACTCACGTGTCTTGTGAATTAATCCATGAATTATCTGTAGGAAGAAGCAGAAAAGATACACAACACACACATTTCTCATAATACAATATCAATTATAACCCTTTTTATCAGACTACAAAACATGACACAATGTGACATACAAAAAAAAAAAACTTCTCATTATTTACCTGTAACTTTTTGTCCATGTACCTTGAAAAACGCCCATTCTCACTCAGGGCTAAGGCCTTTAAGTTGCAGAATTTTGGGGAAGGGCTTCTACTTATTGCCTATCTAAAACTCAATGTAACACTTCGTTTTTCTTTTTGTCAAATAAACTTAACTAAAAAAAAAAATCCTAGCATGGAGACACACATATACCAGTTCCACAGATCATTTAGCAGAATGTTTGATATTTGTTTTCTCAAAGAAATCACTTTTGCATTTGCCCTTTTTAAATCATGTTCCTTCATTTTACACAGTGCTTAATTTGTAAGACATGAAGTGCAGGTGCTATAATTTTGCATGAGGAATACCTTTCCTATTTGTTTATTATCTCAGATGTGCGCTTTTAACGCAGATGTAATGCAAATGCGGCAAATGAGAACAAGCCAGCCTGCAATGAATGAAGGTTACAAATTTAAATCATATACAATCAACTACATCTCATATAAAGCGCTTGTGTGCATCATTTTGAAAGCAACTGGGAGCTATGCAAACCACGTGTGGGCCCTACAATCCTTCAGGGTACTGACAAATGAGGCTGCAGTTTTACAAATTAAATAGTGTTCCTTTTATTATTATTAGCGGGATGCAATGGTGTGTCAGCACATATCTAATTGAAAATAAATGTGTTGGTGACATAATTTACCAAACAACAAGCGTTTTGAGGAACATGCTGGAGCTATTATTTATTCTTTGGCTAAAATGCAATCATCATTGCTGTACATGGCCCTGCATCCTTTGCTCATTTTAGTTCAAAAACAAAAACCCCAACCCAGCTAATGTTAAATTTGTAACGCTTTAAGAAGACACTTTTAAATTATGAGCATGAGCAGGAATTAAATTTATCGGAGCAAGTCAGGCTATTCAAGTGACCTCAGGTCAGGACCGTGACAGGGGCAGGGATTTAAATACAAAGAGGCAGCTGAAGTTAGCATCAGATGCATGTTTAACCATGTCATGCTGCATTCCACAGGCGAGGCCCTAATTAAAAGGTCTCAAATGTCAACAAGACAGCCTTGCAAGATAACATCTCGGCCGCTACTGCTAGAACACGTTATACAGGTTCTGCCAGTCCCCTGCTCGTGGTAACTGAAGCTGACAAGGCCAGTAGATTTAACCACTTCCACATAACCTGCAATATTTCACTATATTTAAAACAATTTCTATGACACATTGACTCGCTGAATCATAAGAAGGCACAACCTGCAAACATATATTTTAAGATCTAAATGTATGTATTTACTAAAGAGACACTTTAAAAAGGGGCCCTGAAACCATTCAAAACAGTCTATTTATCTGAAAATCGACTTTTGCATTCTGGATACTAAGAAATAAATATCCTACAATTTTTTTTTGCATAATGGGTATTACTAGAATGTCTAATACCACATTTAGGAGTCATACATTTGAAAATAATTATTTATACCTTATAGAAATGAGCTTGTTTGCGCCTAGGGTAAGGGAAATTGCGCACAGAAGTGTTTGGTCATTTTCGTGGTACAACATAACTTAAATCAAACATTTTAATGCTAGGGGGTCATAGTATGAGTGTTAAGCTTCACAAATATTAAAAAACGATTTTTGTAGCACTTGTTTTTAATTATTATTTTTCATAATTAATAATTTTTTCCTCCTAATGAAGCCTAATTATTGCTATTTGTGACTGTTCTACATGTAAAACGCTCACTACATCCCTAGCCTATTATTTAGATTTAGATAGATATTAACAAACAAGCCTAGCCGCAGCTGCCTAACTGGGACTGCGTGAGAATACCGCGCCATATTTATTTAAAAAGGGACTGTTTGCAAAATTCCACCACCCGTGTTTAACTAGAGAGGTGCTGGCTGAAAGAACATTCTTATTAGATATACTACAGCTGAAAAGACTTGGCTGTGAACATCTAACACCGTGCGTCTAAAGAACAGGCAATTTCGTTTTTTCATTTTTTTTTCTTGGAGCCTTATTTACATCTATTGAACGTGACCCATACACATACATACATTGAGCTCATTCCAGACACAAAACAGAAGGGGGGTCAAACACTCAGGACACACAAAACAGCGCGCTCTAACCATTTCTTGTACATAGCGCCGTTCTTGTACATAACGCCGTCGCAATGTACAACAAAACCCACAAACAACATAGACATTTAAACACACATTTTAACCCATAGGTCAACACTTAGGACAGGGACAAGGAACAGCCTACAGACTGTGTTCAAAAATAACCCGCCAAAACTAGTTGTAAACCATATTTACAACAAAAACGTTTTAGTTCCTATATATATTTTTTTTTCTTTAAATTCTTCAACAGATTTCCAGAGAGCTCATAAATTGGAGTTCCAACCGGAGGTATCAGACGCGAATCCTCCAACCGGGAATCCTTTGTTGCAACCTAGTCAATACTAATACAAAACAAAATACCGCGACCAGGCATCTGCGCTCACTAGTCGGGTTTCAAACTTCATGGGGCTATCTCCAACGATATACACGCAATTGTACGTGACCCACGGTTTTTGAATACTGCAGTGTTCAAATAAAACTAAGGAACCAATACTGAGGAAGATTATCCAACGATAATCTGAACCACAGCAACCAAAGGCCTACCAAATGAACCAAATGTACCGGTACCCAAACCAAAGATTATCTTAACAAAAGCAACCAGTGATAATCTACAAAAGCAACCAAGAGTATCAATAAATACTAAGGACCGCGTCACATTTCTGCGACCAATAAATAACTAAGGACTCAGAACCACAACGAACTGGGAGCGACCTACTTTTATTCTTCAACTAAAGCAGATGGAGAAAATATCTCTTCATTAACTGCCTATACAAATTGCAATTTGCATATACACAAATATTTGTCCAAATTATAACTGTCAATTCCCCACTGCACTAACAGTCTGTTAAAAAATACTTACAGCAAAAAAAGAATGGGTTCCTTAGTCAGGAGTGGCATCTTTAGGAGAGTTTTAAGTCAGAAAAATCAAAAAACATACTGGGCCACAGAGACAGATAATCCCCCAGAAAACCCTGTGCCCAGAGGACCTCTTTTTGGTAGAATTCTGTCTTGTCTTCCCCAGTAGTTTTTCCATCCTTTGACAAAACACTCCTGTAGATAATCACTCCATTATAAGGCCCCACGTTGGGCGCCATTTGAGGAAAAGTAGAAAATGACTCACTCTCCCCACCAGGGATCTATCCAGCAGTTTGCATAATAAAGCAGCAAAGGAATTGACAGCCAATCTGTAAAATTAAAAGACATCTTTATTATAATTAATTATGAGGCTTCGTCGTCCAACCGTAGTTTTACAATTGAAAGAGGGAGCCTGCCTGAGCTTTCTCAGGCAGGCTTTTTATACAAAAAGTTTGGCCCTAGGCTCACATTCTTGCTGTGACACACATCATTGTAGGTCGCTCCCATGGTACCATAACAAAGCAGGCTATAATTATGAATTCCATTCTACTTGCCCAAACTGACCAACCCATCTTCCATCATGAACATATGTCAAACTTCACATATTTTCCTGTGCAGGCCGGAGAAGCTCACAATAGAACTGGTTTCCTCCCCATCATATAAACAGTCACCTCCCCATTGTAAAAGCCCAGAAGCAGAGAAACAGAGCCAGGTGTGGAAGATAGAAATGTAGGATAAGGGATGCTTGTGGGTCATAAACAGGCATGGCTACTGTATTCGGCCTTCTAATCTTGCTCAGGCCAATGTACACAACAATTTGCTCAGATCTTTAATATAGATTGACTAGAGGGCATGGACTGGTTTGGTGAGGCCAACATCACGTAGGCAGATTCAGCCTGTTCAGGTCATGGAGAAGTCAGAGAAAGGTGGACGTGTCCTTTGGATCAAATTCAGCCTTTAATCAATTGACTATATGAGGGCAAGACACAAGATGGATGCCGTGGGCTCAGGACAAGAACAGTGATTTAAGGGTGTTAGCATCACTCGATCGTGACGCAAATACACAGGCATAATGTCCTGATCATTACCGGTCTATTGATACCAAATTCGTCGTGGTATGATGATATTTTCTGCACGAGTGTTTAGGCCTTGGTACACCATTATGGCGGGGTCCGGAATTTTCAGAACCACAGTTCTTCTTCGTATATTTATGCCATAGCTTAGTATAAGCTATAGTGACTAGTCCATGCTTAGTGAACATGTCCTTATTAGGGGTGCCTTCCAGTGGAGCTGGATGGTTCATCTCTAATAAGCGGTCCGGGCTGTACAGGCTACCAATCAGTGGGGAGAAGATAGGCATGACGGGTTACAACGGGGACAAAGGTCTGCACTACCTATCTTATCACGGCAGGCAAAGACTAGACAGAATATTTCTATTCTTCGTTGTTTGCCGGCGGTGAATACCTCAAAAGAACCAATACCGAACAATCAGTGTTCGGTCAATTAAACAATCAGTGGGGAGAATAAGTGGGTACGACGTGTTAAAGGTTTGCGTTACCCACTCTTTCTCTACCTGCAAAGAGAGACCTTGTTCTTCCCTGTTTGCAGACAGAGAATCTCCAGACAACAATCCACGAACTGCAGTTCGGGAAAACAGTGGGGGAGGAAGATAGGCACGACGGATTACAATGGGGACAAAAGTCTGCGTTACCTATCCTTCACTGTTTGCAAAGAGAGAGCCTGTTGTTTCTCCGTTTGCAGACGGTGAATCTCCAGAGGAATCAAAAAAGAGTAATACTAATATTATCCAAATCAAACAATCATTTCTTAATTTGTCGTGTTTACACGACCTTACCCGGACCGCATGGACGGTTTCCTGTCTTCCGAATCCAGCGCCCGATCGTCCTCTATTCTTCGTGATGTTCGTGGCACTCCTGATGGTTCCCAGTCAGGACCGTAGATCACTCGAGAGAGGTCTGTTCGGAACTAGTGAAGGTCGGATGATCGGCTGTCAGACGAGGGTCTATCGGACACGAGCTCTCCCGATCGTTGCAGTCGTTCACTCTGTCGTCGGGACCTCTCCCACTGGATCCACGTGTCGCTGATGGGCCCCACGCTTTGGGACGCCAATTGTGGAAAAAGGGTTGGGCGATGACCTTTTTCAAGATTTGCCCGGCGCTAACCGCCTTTGTACCATTCAATTTACCAAGCAATGAGGCAGGCGCCGGAGACCAGAAGGCAGGAAACAGAAGTTTATTCCGACGGAGCAGAACACATCAGATCAGACAACAAGGTATCGTCTCGAGGTGCTCTAACAGCCTCTCTGAGGCCTGGCCTCTTATACACTGGTTTATGGAATGTGACCTCTCTTTATTACAATCAAGATATTGTGAAGTAAGGAAAAAGACATCCCCGTAATCCTCGTGTCAATCCCACCCCACATACCTCCACAATAGAGGTCCTCAACCTGCTGATAAGAGTAGGGGGTCATCACGCAGCTGAGTGTTCTGCCGATTCTTAGGATGTGTGCGCCTGATCATATCCCATGGGGTGGGGAGGCCATGATCAATAGTGGGTCCTTTGAAGAAGAGTGACTTCATACAATAAGGGGCAGTAAATGGTATCTCCCGGCTTAGGCGATGGCCTCGGATCTGTGTGGACAGTCGGACTCGGGGGAAGGGGTCATCAAAGGAGTGGTATTCATGCCGCGTGGACAATCAAGCGCGGAGGGATGGTTTATCAACAGAGGGGTATTCATGGAAGGAGAGGAGGTGCTGGTCAGGCGCGGGCTTGACTCCCAAGGACAGGGTCATGCAGGAGGAGAAGGGTTATGCTCATGTGAGGGAGGGAGGGGGAGCCAGGGTGCGCGGAGGATGCCTGCAGGGTCAGAGGAGCGCGCTGGCGGTCGATCGTGGACAGGGAGACCATGATACCTAAAATGGCGGTCGTGCACGTTGTACGTGGGTGACAAGCTGGCGCAGATGATGTTCAGCTCGTAAACTAAAATTCCACACCGCTATAGCCGCCTACCTACAAAACAGACAGCATTTGTCCTTGATTCGCGTTCCCGCTATCAAAGCTTTTATGGAAGGACTTAAAAGAATAATTCCACCGACAGCTCCACCCTATCGGTGTGAGACCTTAATATAGTCCTTACCAGACTAATGGGTCCTCCCTTTGAACCTCTCCACACGTGTGAACTACAGTTCCTCACTTTGAAAGTAGCCTTTCTAATTGCTATCACATCTCTCAGAAGAGTTAGTGAACTTCAGGCATTAACTGTACAAGAACCATTTTTACAAATTCATCATAACAAAGTGGTTCTTAGGCCTAACGTAAATTTTTTACCCAAAGTAGTATCTGCCTTAAATCTCAACCAGTCTGTTGAACTCCCAACGTTTTTCCCTCAACCAGACTCAGTGGCAGAACATGCCCTTCTCACGTTAGACGTTAAAAGAGCACTACTCTACTACATTGAGAGGACAAAATCCTTTAGAAAGACCAAACAACTCTTTATGGCTTTCTCCCCAGCTCATAAAGGCAATCTTATTTCAAAGGCAGGAATGGCAAGGTGGATTGTGAAATGCATACAAATATGCTACATCAAAGCCACACACACATTAACCATTCCCCCTAGAGCTCACTCTACACTCGAACTAGGGGCTCCTATGGCATTCTTAGGGAACATTACCCTAGATGACATATGCAAAGCAGCATCTTGGGTTACACCACACACCTTCAGAAAACACTATTGTGTAGATGTGTAAGCAAAGCAACAAGCTAGTGTAGGCCAGGCTGTATTAAGAACACTATTTCAAACCACTACTGCAACAGATACAGGTGGCCACCGCTGAAGAGGATAATGCTGTATAGTCTATGCTCAAGTGTACAATCTGCAGCTCATACGCCTCTAATGGAAAATGCTACTTACCAGTATGCATCTGATCTTGGCATGTAGAGATTCAGAGTTGTACACGCCCACCCTACACATGGACATCTTTCTATTTATCACTACTCCATCTCACCCTACGTGGCAAAAACAATCTAAGGACGGAGCCGATGCCCATGCGCACTGTCGACTGAAGGAGGAGTCACCAACCTTGTGACTACAAAGACTTCTTCGAAGACAAAAACAACATTCAAACATCTGAGCCCAACACCTGATGGCGATCTATGCAAAAGTGTACAACTCTGCAGCTCTACATGCCAAGAACAGATGCTCACTGGTGAGTGGCCTTTTCCTAACATAACATAACGTGAAGGAAAGGCACTCAGGACCTGATAGTTCAATGCTGCTTGCCAACTGCAGCACCTTTCATGCCCTCCACATGAGTGGGCCTACAAAACATGGCTTCAGGCTCATCATTGTTGCCTGACTGCTGCAGTGTAAAACCTGCATTTTGACCTGTCAAAATAACCCTATTTGACAGGCAAAGACCTCCCATTAAAATATTAGTAAGTTACCCCTATGTAGGCCGTGAAGCCCACAAGGTAGGGTGCGTGGTAATTAATAGTGGGACATGTAGAAAGTTACTGTCGCTGTCTCCCAACTGTGACAAGGCCCCAAAATCTGTTTTCGCCGTGGCAGCCCTGGCTGCCCTATACAGAAGAGCAGAGCAGAGATTAAAATATTAATAAATCTTGCTATCTCCAGTGTAGGGTCAGTTAAAAACATAATTAAACCATTATTTGTAATAGTTACTAAAAACACAATTCAGTAGTGAAATTGGATTTTTAATAAGTTTTAAGGAAAGGTAACTTTTAGAAAATTAACTTTATCCTGTCTGAAGCTCCTAAAAGCTAATTTGCATCGGCTGCACAGCCTTCAAACTAAGTACAAAATTGTTCCCAGGACCTATACAATACACCACTCTGCTCCCCCTCCTATTGACAAAACTAAGTGAAACCCTGCCTGAAATACCTGTCTGAGTCCTGTGTAAATGTTTGGGCTCCTGACGGGGATTAACAGGACCAAAACACAAGTCATGTATATCCCCTGTCTGGTTGCTAAAGGGCCCTACTTTATCTAATTAAACTTCAGTTTCTTTTTTGCTGCGGGTCTAGGGTCTTTTCCAACCTGGATTTTAGTGTTGGGTATAGACAGACAGCAGCAGTTTCCGTAGTGCACTCCCTTACACAACACCAGCTCTCAGACCCCAAGTTTAGTGTTTAAACGTTGCCCATCTTAAAACTGCCCGGGCACATTGCATTTTTGGGCTGTTTGCAGTGATGCAAACAATAACTACTGAAAAAGTATGTAGGCCAGGGCCTGGAAACTTTTACACCATTGGTTAAGGAGAGATAAAGAATGACCTCCACCTACTAGCTAGTGCAAATATAAAAGTGGCGTCTCAAGACACCCTTCTCAGAAACCTGCTGGCCCATGGAAAGATCAGAAGAGTTCTGCACATGCTGTCCTCTGCTGGACACTCTCAGAGTCTATAAGTGCCCTCCCCTAGGACCCGTAGGGTTTAAAAATGCCCTTTGGTCATAGCTTGGGCACCAGAAAAAAGTTTCAAATGTTTTGAAACCTGTGGCTCCAGAGCTTCAGAGGTTCCGGTCGCAAAAAGTTTTGAATCAGATGTTCCACAGCGTTGGATTAGATTTAAGGTTTTTACCACTTAAGGATCCCCACACCTCCTGAAACACGACTGTGTTGCATTCTGTGCTGGGACTAGCATTATTTTCAGTGAGAAATCTGCAAATCTCCAGGGGGCCAACTGGACCAGCCTGCTTAAAGTATCCGGCCTTCCGTTCTACAGCAGCAACTACAAAATCCAGGACGTGGACCTCTCGCTCAATCTTCACATAGAAGCTCTCGACCCTGCGCTCACGCATCATACCAGGCACCGCATTCTCCAGAATTGAGTCACCTACAAAGTACCCATTCTGTATCAACATCAACTGAGAGTCTACAGAAATCCCATTGCTCCTCAATGCAAAGCGTGTATTGTTTGATATAAACATTAATGACAACAGGGTATGGAGCAGCTGCGTCCTCCTGTTGGTGCTGTGACTCTGTCCTGTCAGTCTGTCCTTAAAGTCCTGTCATGGTTTATTTCTGCGGGGGGCGGAGATCCCAACTATTTACAGCAGTCGGCTCAGAAAGGTCTTATGATCCATCATATCAACAAGGTCAAGAAGCTGAGGAGATCCAAAAGTACTGAGGAACCCTGGTACGCAGCGCCTTGAAGCCTCTGCTGAGCATCCATCACAGCTGACTCAGGCCCCCAATGGACATGAATCCTGAGTCCAGGTCACCAGGAGACCACAGCCTTCAAGATGTGACATCAGCTGCTTCTTGACTTCCTTTGTTACGATATTAATGGGAAATTGATTCCCAGTAAGATGTAGCAATCTTTCTGGTCTGATATAATCTAAGAAATCTTCCTTTTTCAAGGTGTACACAAAATTGTATTTTCTAGAATAAACTTCCAAAATATTTTTAATTATTTTTATCTTAAGGAATTCTCAACTGAGCCCCTCCAGAGAGCAAAAAAAAATATTTTACATGTATCACCATCTGTTAAAAATGATGAAATGATTTTAAGAAGTAATCACAAAAAGATTTTGAAGTTGAAAAAAGTTAATTTTAAGCTTCAGTGTGAATACATATTTATAATCACCAAATCCTCACACTCTTAAATATAAATATGCACACAAATAAATCATTTAGATTCAAAGTCACATCTGCCGCTTCTCACTCTTAACTCTGTACTATTATGCAATGTTCACTCGCTCTGTTCTCCTCTCTTCTTCAAATCCAATTTTAAAACTCTCATTTTGATTTATTCACTAAACATAAACAAGGAGAAACAGATGATACCCAACAATTGCAAGGTGTCTGTCTTTGAAATGTTTCTGTTGACAATATTGTTTCGATCTAGGCTGCTTCTAGCTAGGGTCTTCCTCAGGACAGTCACCCTTCTTCACTGGATAAACTCAGTTACTTCTTCTGCACCAACTATTGCTCAAACATAAATATATTCCTCTTATTCAATCCACAGAGTACCCAGGTCAAGGGACTTAGTATATGAGATATATGTTTGCTATCACTGATGGATAGACGTTAACTTAATGCAAACTGCTATTTTCCATGTAGGATTCATAAAATATTTTAAAATCAGTCCAATCTTACAACTTACTTTGCCACAAAAAAAGTGCCACAGGTGACTAGAAGCCTAGAAATCCTTGTAGTGCAACAGTGCAGAGGATGAGTTCAGAGAATATGTTTAGGGTTGGGTAGTAATGCAAAGTTTGCAGAACCCCAGAAGATGCAGTGAGTCTGCCTCCCTTGAGAATGCCCCCAGCAGATAAACCACTGAACTTCCTGCCACCTTTCTACACATGGGGCAGCAATTTAACCAACAGTAACTCTGCAGGAAGGCAAACCAGTGAAGACAAATAAACTGATAGGAGTAGATTCAGAAGTTCACCTCATCCTCTGCACGAGAGATTGTATGCCATCACAAAGCAATCATGCATAAGGTCCACTGCAAGGTGGTATGTGGGAATGCTGCCGGCAGAAACATCATGCTTCCAAAATATGGTGTCCAGAAAAACAGACATAACATAACACACCTATACTTATGAGGACAGGCGATCAACCGTAATGAAGTGCGTGTTTACTATTCTGACTCCACGCGCGCTTTGATAGTAGGGTAGTTTATAAAGCGGAGTGAAGCAAATCTAACTGCACTTTTAGTTTTTTTTATGCACTCACTCCAAAGTACCTAAACACACTATGGGAACTGGTTCTCATGATGCACCAGTCCTCACCAAGATAGCGTTTGTTTGGTTCTGTCAAGGTTAACCCACGCCATGAGGACCAAGCAGGTTCTCACAGTGTGGGTTACACGCACACACACCCACGCACACACGTACGCACACACACACATACACACAATTATACATATATACACTATGGATTTTTCTTAAGGTTGGAAAGGCATTCACAAAACTACAGTACATCATGTTTTTACTAGTTGTAAGTCTTGAGTCAGATGCAAAACCCTGAAAATTGTTTTATAAAGGTTCCTCGCCTCAAGTGGTTTCTAGGGGCCCGGTAGAGCTGTCCTTTACAGCTATAGAGGAGTTTGGCTCTGGTTCACCTCCTGGCCGTCACCTACCCAACCGGACATCAGACATTGTTTTCCTCGTCTCCCCATTGTGTGTCTTTTTCCTCTCCCGCCTACTCCCTCCATGATTCTTAGGCTGCCTCCCCTTTTCTAGCCCTGCGTGGAACCATGGAGTCAGCTACCTTTATTGTTTTTTTGTTTGATTTTGTATATCCCACCTTTTTGGGATAATGCTATCAGCTTCTGTTGGGTCCTCCAACATGGCGGCTTCGACCTATCCTCTTTGCTACTGGTTTGCTCCTTGTTTGCCTGATTGACCTTTTCTTCTAGTCCACCCCTCCTCCCATTGTCTCCCACACCCCTCCTTTGTATACTTCCACCCATACTCAGGTTAGTTTAGTCTTTCTTGCACTTTCACAGCTTTGACTTGTTGGACTTGGCCCTTCTGGCAGGTTCACCTCTGAAGTTTTGTTTTATTATATGTAACCTAGGGATGTTGATTCCCACTCTGAGTGCGTGTGGTGAGAGAGACCTGCCCTTCCATAGGAATGCATGGGGAATGTATGTGTCCCTGGTAGTTCCAGATGCGTAGGGTGTGCAGGGTCGAGTCTGGTATGTGTGAACTCGTGAGATTGAATGCTGCGCAACGGTATATGCGGTATGATTGTGTCTAGTGTAAAAGCGCCACTTTTAGAGGTTGGCATATTTGTGTAATTTGTGTCTGGCGTGTGATTGGCTGAGGCTGGCTGGTGAGCCTGGCTCCAAGAGTCTGGGAGGGTCTGCCCCGGTGGTGAATGGAGTGTTTAGCATGCTGATGTGAGGGGAGGAGTGAGCCTGGGCCTGCTTGTGGATTGACTGTCTGGTTTGAGGGTCCTGAATGAGGCTGGGTTTTCCCCACACAATGCTGGCTCCACCCCCAATGGTGCGTCTGATGTCCCTAGCCTAGCCAGTGAAAGGAATCCCCCATAACCAGTTCTAGCTGGTTCTCCCCCTGTCTGCCCCCTTAGACCCAGGATGATGTGTATAAAAAGGGTGCTGTGACACTCTGAAGATGTTCTTGTTCCCAACTTGAATCTACCACGGGCATGCTGCTGCTTGGTCTCAGGGGAAGGCTTGCCTCCCTGGGCCCTGCCCTGCTCCTGGACTTCTGATGGACTCTCCTTCCTAGGAGTTGCTGTGCTCCACCTGAGGTCCTGGACTCCTTATGGATTTTGCTGCTTTCTGTGGCTCTAGCGCTGGGGAAGCGCTTTATCCTGCTTGTAGCGCTGGGAGCGCTCTATTTTCACTTATAGCGCTGGGGAAGTGCTTTATCCTGTTTGTAGCGCTGGGAGCACTCTATCTTCACTTATAGCGCTGGGAGCGCTTTCTGTCTGACCTAGCGCTTGGGAGCGCTGTTTGTTCACAGCCGGAGCCCACCCGGCATTGGCCCCCAGGTCACTGTCCGAGCGAGTGCCTCCCTCGCTGCATATTTAAAATAGAGAGGGAGCCCACCCCTCGTGTGCCTTCGACTCACCGCCGCAGCCCAGGAGTTGGTACAGTCCCCGCTGGGCCGCCACGCTGCCTGCGACGACCCGGAAGCGGTTGGACAGCCAGCCAATCACAGCGCGGCCCCAAACGGAAGTCCCGCCCCATCACGGCGCGAGAGAAAGAAGCTACTGTCAAGTCCCGGTCCCGAGATGGGGGACCGGGCGAAGAGCAGCCGGGCGCATGGTGAAGGCGGGGCTCTTGTGTGGTGAGAGAGCCCCGCAAAGCTCTACCGCCGTCCGAGCGAGAGGAGGCCGGCGGAGCGAAAGAAGACCGGCGCGCCGACCGGTGAGTGCAAAGAGGGAGAGGGGGGGTAGGGGAACATTGCCGGTGCCCGCCCCTCTCCCCCAGTGAATCCCTCCGGGTGCTAAGAGGCCCAGGGGGCCTCCAGTGTTGCCGGGTCCCCCGAGGGGGACTCCGCCTACCCCCACCCTTGCTTTCCAAGCCCGAGAGGCTCCCCCGGGCCCCAGTTGTTCCCGAGTCCCAGAGGGGGACTCCAACGAAGGCCCCACATTAGTGCAGAGCCCTGAGAGGCTCATAGGCGGCCCAGTAGTCTCTTGAGCCCTGAGAGGCTCCACCATTGGCAATTGTCTTCCAAGCCTGCAAGGCTCCACCTCGTTGTTCTCGAGCCGGAAATGCTCTCACCTGTGCACATTGGCTCAGAGCCTGCGAGGCTCCCACGGTAGCCCTATCTCCTAAAGCTGCCCAGCACTTTGTGGGCAGCTGCCACGTTTAGGTTCATTTGTTGGCTCCCTGCAGCCTGCTGTGACATTGATACTTTGGGGCGTCCTAGTTCCAGAATGGCCAGTTGGCCTGTTGAAAGTTATTTGCTAATGTTAACTTGGCTTCTTAAGAATTATTCTGTGTTTCCTCCCTGCAGGTGCTTCAAATGCGCTGCGTGCCTTGCTAATTTTCCCCTCTTGAATCCCCTATGCCTCATGTATGTACTGCTCGTTAGAAGGAGTTCTAATGCTAGTTCTGTGAAGCTTCCAAGTGGTTATATGTTCAAAATGCCATTCCATCAAGTGCATATTCCTAGCAGCGGTCCCTTGGCCCTGCCCTGTACATAGTCCCTTGTAAATCCTGCCTGTGCCTCTGGCACCTTGTAAAGTGTGTGTTCCTATGTGTCCTTTTTAATACAGAGACTATTTTCAAATATACCTTGTGTGGAGTTCCTTTTGTGGGGGGCCCTGGATGTTGTTGCTGGTGGGTGCGTGCGCAAATGCTTTACACATAGCCTCCGAGATAGGCCTTGCTGCTCGCGCCACATTACCTAGAGGGTGAGCAGGGGTTGTCTTGGCGTGTGACCCCCTTTCCCTGACGTGGGAGTGGTGGTCTTTGACTGACTTTGGTGCAAGCCCTGGCCAGCCGGGGATCCCATTTCCTACATGACTGCTTTATTTCCCTCGAAGTTCTATCCCCCCTTGCTGGTCCGCTTGACTCTATCTGCATTCTTTACCCCTGTTTTCCATCCCCTCTACCTTTCTATCCCCATAACACGTGTGTCTTGGCTATGCTTCATGCCAATAACTCACATTATTGTGTAAACTCATGTTTTTCTCCTATTGTGGAAATCGGCAGAAATCTCTGTTAGCATGAGCTGAAGCCATCTTGGTTTTGGCATCCATTTTGTAAGCCATGTGCTCCCCCGTCTTCGCTGTCACCTGTTTTGCTGTTCTGCTTTAGTCATCAACTATAGTTAACTCCTTCCGCACTGAGCCAGAACAATGTACGCTCAGAAAGGCCTGTAGCTGCTAGAATCCACCTGCTTTAAAGTGTAACTGTCAGGCTTTTTTAACTGATGTAAGCAGTTCTGTTACTCCTCCCACTCCATTGACTAAATGGTGTCTTCATGCTTACTCAGCTGTAATTTGGGCATAAAAACCCCATGGTTTCATATTCCAAGTACTACCTCATACATTGCCCAAGGGTTCTGAATTGATGTAGTCCCACTCATGAGTGATAATAAATTTGTTATTTGAAATTACAGCTTCCGTGCCAATCTCTATTTTTGTTTGTCTAAGGATCCGCGAACAAAAGAGGGTGAACCCCTGCACCCGTGGGCCCCTAAAAAGGCTAATCTCTACAGATTGCAGCCCGTCATGTGAGGCTCATTGGAGACACGACGCCTGAAGAAGTGGTCTTGACAGAGGACTGGAATCTTGCTGAGGACGTACACTGCATGAGGAGACCCTTGTCTTTGCATACCAAAGTGCTTTACCTATTTGACCCTCCAGGTGATGACCGGTCCCGACTGAGATCTCTTTAGCATTTGTCTTACAGTGACCATTAGGTCGACCCAGAGCTTGGCAGTTGGAGGCTGGAGACTTTTGCTTGGTAAGGTCTCTGAAGCGGTATTCTTGATTTTGATTTGCTTGGCCAAGATTCTAGTTTGGTTTGGATAATATGTGTATTGCAATATACATAGGCAGGCATTGAGGGAATTTTTCTCTAACTTCTGAACTTTGGAACGGTACTGTATTTGCGATAAGTGCCATTTTTGTTATTATATTATATTTACTATAATATGTGCAACATGCCTGTTTATAGCACGCTTCGGAGGATGTGCTGCTTTTTTGGAGGTACCAAAATGGATTTAGAACGAAGTCAGCCGGATACCCTTGAGAGGACACCTAATAGTTACATGTATGTTAAAAATGGTATTTCTTCCATAATGTATAGTGCACTATGGAATAAATACACGAAAAATGGATCCTGATCTACGATGGCCAATATATGGGTCATTTGATCTTAAAAAGATTCAGTATGTGGAACAGTGTGCATTCAAGCACAAAAGTCAAGAGGATATGTTTGATTGTGTACGAAGGTGGGAGATAGAAGCGCATGAGAGAGTGCGCAAAGAGCAAGCTATAGCAGACAAAGAACAGCACAAATAATATCTATATGAAAGCATTGGAAAGATAGGGAGCGTCATCTGGAGGTAATTGGCCAATACCATGTCCGGCGCCCCCTTTATCTTGTACTTAATATACTCAGGATGATTCAATTTTGTTAGATCGATCTCCACCCCATACACTTTTCCCTCTGCCCCCGAGGACGATTCTGATGATGATAAATCTCCCTCAGATCGGAAAGGGACAGATTCAGAAGGAAGATTAAAGACTCGCTCTTTTTTGTCCGCTGAGCGTGCGGCCGCTCTTAGATCGGCTGCTTGTAAAGCAGCTCGCGGTACCACCTCTGCTCCGGACCTTATAGCAATGGTTCAGCAATGGCTAGATTCAGAGCAGTTATATTTTGCAGAGTCATTTACTGGTGAAGTAATACTTAGTTTTAGGAAACATTCCGATGATCTAAAGTCTGCTGATATAAAATCTGATCATTAACAATTGAATGACAGTCTTTTTCTCCCTTCTCAGGTAGCCGATTTATTTAGACGAGTGGTTAAACAACGAACTGATGCATTCCGTTTGTGGGAGGAGAAAAAGACAGCTGTTACAGTTCCAGCTGAACAAGCAGATCAGACCCCGTGCCACATGATGAAGATCCAGGGACAGATAAGGATGCTAGTGTTCTTGTAGTCCATGGGAAACCAATGCACGAAGCTGCGCCTTCATATATTCCTCCTAGGGGTGCGGGTACAAATGACAATAAAGATTCAACTGATGCAAAAAGATGTTTTGTTTACAATTGGGTTTATACTTCTTGGAGTAGAGCAGATGTCATGGCTCTTAAAGTTGCTTTGCCTGACCTGAGGAAAAATCCTGCTGCTTTTTATGAAGAAGTTGAAAAAGCTATTAGTTCTTGCACTATGACTTTGCCTGATATTGACATGTTTTTGGAGCTTATTTTACCCCCTGATATGTGGAGATTGATTCGGAAAGTAAATAATCATACAGCTTTCTGAGACATTTGGGTGGAAATAGAGGGAAAAGATACAACGAGAGAACCTGCATAGAAACCGCAACAAGAGATATTAGAACTCCCAAAGGCTATAACTAAGTTGAAAACTCTTATACCTCCTTAAAAGATAGATTGGACTGTGTTAGCGTCCTGTAATCAGAAAACAGATGAATCAGTTTCTAATTTCTTTACGCATTTTGAGGAGACATTCCATGACTTTAGTGGGCAGTCATTGATAGATGACACGGGCAAGCACCTGTTCGTTGACAAATCTGTCACAAACATGTTGCCAGAAATAGCTAGCGACCTAAAGGCCAGCGAGAGTTTATTTTATTTATTTATTTTATTTTCAGAGTTTTGTATAGCGTGAACAAGATCCTTACAGATATCGGAGTGCTTTGCATACATATGAGAGGAGACACAGTAAAAAAAAACTTAATAAGGCAAACTGTGCATACATATGAATGGAGAACGCAAGAAGGTGTCTCTTTTGACTATGGCTCAGTATTATGAACGTCAGAAATCGGAAGCGAAGGGCAAGGAAGATAAAAAGGCTAAGGATTTAAAGACAAAGGTCATGTTAGCTCAGGTCTATGGTCCATCCTATAGAGGTAGTGGAAGAGGCGGACGTGTAATGTATTGTCCTGGTGCACCCCCTTTCCCTCTAGCAACTTTGTCTTCTGATCAATGTGGTATTGTAAGGAGATTGGACATTGGTGTTTTGAGTACCTCCTTTTGCAAGGTCAGCAGTATCAGCGTAGTAGAGGACAAATGAGAAGCCGCCCAGGGAACTCAGGAAATAGGGGAGGTATGGATGATCGCACTAGGTTCGAGACAGTCGAGCATACTCAAAATTCCGCTAATAATATTGACAGGCAAAATCAGTATCAAATATCTGATTATTCGAGCAATGATTTAAAGGACTCTGATAATGCATAGGAGTGCCTAGGATGGGGTAAGGAACCAGTTGAAGTCTCAGTAGTTCAGAAGGGTCCCTATGTCAATGCAAACGTCTAAGGTTCTACTGATCGGGTTCTGATTGATACAGGAGATATTCGTACTGCCCTGTCTAAACAATTGGTTCCTAGGGTTCCCCTGTCTAGCTTAACAATAACATCAATAGGATTCAATGAGAGACCTTCCCTTAGCCCACTGTCACAGCCACTTGCATTTCATGTTGATAAACTCACTGTAGCATGTCCTTTTCTACTTTCTCCTAACGCACCGGACAATATTGTGGGTATCGATATGCTCAAACATTTTCGTGCTATGATACGTTGTTCTCCAGAAGGTGTGTGTGTTATTTTGAATGATAAATATCCCATGGTTGAGAGGTCGTGAATCATTAGAGAAGATATCGCTCTGGCATCTTTACCTAGTACCTAATGGGCTACATCTGACACTGATATGGGACAATTGGTTATCCCACCAATCCATATTCAAGTGAAGGAGGGCACTTCATTGCCTCGACTGCCTCAATATAAAACATCTCGAGAAGATGAAGTGGCACTAATACATATTGTTGAAGACCTCATTAAAGTAGGGGTTGTGGAAAAAGTCCCTTACAATACTTGTAATAGTCCTATCCTACCCATTCTGAAAAAGACACTGATACTAAAATATACAGGTTTATCACTGACCTACTAGAAGTTAATAGAATCGTAGTGGACCAAAACCCGGTAGTCTCTGACATCACAACACTTCTTACTATGGATCCTCCGACTGCAACTACATTCAGTGTGATCGATTTAAAAAAATGCATTATTTTCAATACCTATTCATCCTGACAGCCGTTATTTCTTCGGCTTCACTTTGAATAATCGATCATACAGATTTTATAGAGCTTCACAGGGGTATACAGAGAGTCCTAGTATCTTTAGCCAGGCATTGAAAAGGCAGCTTGATACTTTACCTGTGCGGAAAGGGGTAGCTCTCATACAATATGTTGATGATATCTTGTTGGCTGCCAATACCCCTGAACATTGTGAAGAAGGAACACTGTTATTGCTCTCCTTTCTTGCATCTCACCCTCACAAGGTCTCTCGGAAGAAATTGAAATATTGTAGACAGCAGGTTACCTATTTATGTCACTTCCTGTCTAAAGAGGGGCGTGCACTCATACCAGACCCCATTCAAGCTATTTTGAACACGTCTGTGCCCCTTACTCAGAAAGATGTTTGTCCATTGATTGGCCTTACTTCTTGCTGTAGGCAATGGATTCCTAGCTTTTCTGATATTGTTAAACCTTTGTTGACCCTCTTGACTAAAGACACTCCGATGCCTCTCCCATGGACTACTGAATGCCAGAGTGCTTTTTTAACAGTTACGTCAAGCTTTTTGTTCTGCACCAGTATTAGGAACTCCAGACTATATTAAGGCTTTCACACTCTATGTACACGAGAGAGATGGTTGCACTCTCTCAGTTTTAACACAAACACACTGTGATAAGCAGCATCCTTGTGCATATTTCTTGGCTGCCCTCGATCCAGCCGCTTGCGCGTTGCCTGGGTGTTTTCGTTCTGTGGCAGCGGCAGCTGTGGCCATACATCAAAGTGAGGGGATTGCTTGTGTTAGTGCCCCATGCAGTTGATGCCCTTTTGAACCAAACTAGAACACAGCATTTGATTAGTGCTTGCTTGACAGGATTTTATTTAAATTGACACTTTTGGCTTCTCATATCACCCTGAAAAGATGGTTGATCCTTAATCTGGCAACTCTATTGCCGTTCCCAACTACCCAGTCGCAAGAGTCCCATGATTGTATATTCCTTACTGAGGAACAAACAAAGGGTCGTGTTAACCTACAAGATACGCCCCTTTTGAGTATTGATGGGGAATTGTGGTTTGATGGGTTCTGCTTGAAATTGCTTGATGGCATAACCTCAGCTGCCTATGCAATTACAACACTTCGGACGGTAGTTGAGATAGCTTGCATCCCGCAGAAGACAGCTCAGGCAGCTGAGTGGATAGCATTAACAAGGGCGTGTGAGCTTAGCACTGATCTGTCAGTTAACATCTATACCAATAGCCGATATGCCTTTGGAGTGGCTCACAATTTTGGGCCACTTTGGAAGGAAAGAGTCTTCCCTATATCACATGGGACACAAATAGTACATGGGGAATTAGTGCATAATCTCCTTATGTCTTATATCCTAAGAAAATATCAATTGTTAAGTGTAGCGCCCACAAGAAAGTTACTGAGAAAATAGGAGCAGGAAGCCTTTGCAGGCAGTACAGCTCGTGAAACTGCAATGCAGCAAAGTATTACATCCATTCATGCGGTAAAGTCACAGGCTGAGCCTTGGCATGATGCCAGGTAAGATGTGCTGGACATACAACGATCTGCCTCTGCTGATGAATTAGATCAATGGTTAAAGGAGCGAACATTGGATGATGAGGGCAGCTGGAGAAATAAAGAAGGGACCAAGTGGAAATTACCCGCAGCCTATTTATATCCTACGATTCACATGGCACGTTGCCGGCACATGTTGGAGCCTCCTCAATTGCAAAATTGCTTATGCGAGTTTGGGATCATCCAGAGTTTGCTAGCACAGCTAAAAAGATAGTTTAGTATTGTTTGATCTGTCCTGGAAAGGGAACACAAACTCCAACAATAGGGTTTGCAATACCTACTGCACCTTTTGAGGTTTTAGAAATGGATTACGTCCAACTTGAATGCTATAACATCTTGCAGTACGTCCTAGTAGTGGTCTGTGCCTTTAGTAAATGGATAGAGGCATACGCCACCAAAGGCAATACAGCTCTCACTACAGCAAAAGTCCTCTTAAAGGAGTTCTTCCCTCGCTATGGAGTTTGTAGGGTCCTGTGGAGTGATAATGGACCTCATTTCATTGGGCAAGTTGTTGAGTACCGTATGAAAGGATTGGGCACTAAGCAGAAGTTCGATGATGCTTTCCACCCACAATCAGCAGGGCTGGTAGAGCGCTATAATTCTACCCTCAAGCTTAAATTGGTATATGAGGTGAAATTCGGAAGGTCAATGAATATTTAGGGAACTCCTAAACCACACCCTGTACATGATGTACCTTGTGTATTGATGAACAACTATTTGTAATTGTGGGTGTACTTGTAAAGCGCACTGTGACTCCAAGGAGTATCCTGGCGCTGAAGACCGCTGGGGAACCCGTCCTGGTTTTCCCTGTGAGATGGTCCCTTTCTGGGTATCTCCAAGGTGAAACCAGGCATCCCCGGCGTCTGTGGGGGGCCGTTGTAGAGATGAGGCAAGCTTAATGCCCAGAGTTGCCAAGTGTGTTCCCTGGATAGAGTAGGCACTGAGGCGAGAATTATCGAGTCCGTTTGACCCTGGTCCACGACCCTGCCGCATCGGGGATTGAACCCTGGTCCCGGGCTGTTCTCTGCTTACGGGTCTGCCACCTCTAACCAGTGAGCCACACCACTCCACTTGTCTCAGATGACTGACAGCTTGTCTTCTATTTATCAACCGGTTCGGGAAACTCTTCCAGGCATGTCGAAGGGTGAGGGCCATGGTCTGTGGCCTGGTGACTTTGTTTTGACAAAGTTCTTCCAAAGAGCCAATTCCCTAGATCCGAGGTGGCGCTGCCCTGAGCCGGTGCTCCTGGCAACCAGGACTGTGGTACGAGTGACCATTCAGAAGAACTGGGTGCATGGTGTCCACTGTCGGAAAGTGTCACCAGACCTAGTGAGCCCAGCTGTATTGACTGACCACTGCGATATCCTGAACACAAAGGGAGGCCAAGCTACGCCGCCTGAAGGACATGAGGAAGTCTTTACGGACCACACGATACCTAGTACATCTCGATATCAGCTGCGACCCCAGAAGAAAGATACTCTATTACTAAAAGATACTGGTTGAGCCACTCTCCTGGGTTAGTGAAGCCTGAGCTACAAAGGGGGGACTCTGGTATGGATACTCATCTCAAACTCAGTGAAGGAACCAGCAACTGCCCAGGACTTTAGGATTCCATCTGCTTTGTTGTTCAACATTTAGAAAAACATGCCATGGAGAAGACATTGACTGTTGTGATCGAAAGATTGTGTTCTTTGTTGGGTTTACTTCTCTTGTTACTATTGTTGCAGCGATAACATGGATTGTAGAGGAAGTGGCCCCTGTTCGAAATATATCAGTTGTCACCACTCCTGTCCCCATTGAGCAATGATGTTGTACACTCCCTTATCATGAGCAAAAATACAGACAGTCGTATCTCAATAACACGTTCATCCAGATGTTCCATTACACCCACAATGCTATGAACATTACCAACTGTTGGGTGTGTGGAATGATGGCAGCTCATCAGAAAAAGAGAGTAACACCTTTTATTCCTCTGCTGTTCTCTCACAATGGTTCCTGCCAACCTTAGTTCGCTTTGTTGTGGGCTTCTGAAGTTGCGAACATTACTAAGGCTGAAGTATATAGACTGAACTACCGACTGAATAAAATGTGTTATCCTGATGAAGATGGGAATCCACAACCTAAAGGAACTGTATGGGAATTGGAGGAATATCGCGGAGGAAATGACTCCACACATTATGTTTATCATAACACTCAACCTGTCAGGGGTAATGGACCTTCTTTTATAGCTGTTACTAGAGCTAGAGCAGATTGTGTATGAATAGTGTTGGTAGAAATTCCAGTGGGGAAATGTAATTGTACCCTTTTGTTGAATATTACTGGAGTAAACAACAGCAGTTTCATGTCATCACGTAATACCTCTTTTATTTGTGGAAATAAGGGATCTTATCTTTTACCCATTGGTTGTTCGGGGACCTAATACGTGTCCTTTTTGTTACCACCTGTGTTTTTGGCACCTGCATCATACCATAAAGACTATAAACTGTTCAATGACATTTCTAAAAACTGATTTAAGAGGACAATAAATCATGATGAGGTGGACCAAACTGATACTGTTCTGCAGCAGTATGTAGACTTTAGTTTGGGACTGTTCGTCTTTGTTGGTGCTGCCCTGAACAGCAGAAAGATCGAATGTCTGACACAATTTGTAGAGGCTGTAACCAATCAAACAGCTATGGCCCTTGGAAATATCACAGAAGAACCGCAAACTACAAGAATTGTGTCACTCCAAAACCGGATGGTGTTCGACGTGGTGCTAGCTGACCATGGTGGTGCATGTTGCATCATCAGGAGCAGTTGTTGTGTCTATATCCCTGACCACACCCCTTCAGTTTTTGATGCAATCTTTAAATTACATAAGATAGCTGCTGAAATTCATCTCGATTCAGGAACATGGACTTTAACCAGCTAGTTATGAACATTATTTATTACCTGGGGCAGGAAATAATTGACAGTCCTATGTGTATTCTTTGCAATCCAATTATTATGTTGTCTATGCTTACAATGTGTCCCAATGCTTTGTTTCCTTTGTGTTTCTACTTGTACCTCATGTATACCCACCTAACGCAATGTTAAGAATGTAAACGTCCAATATGTATTAGACCAAGAAGGTAGCGATATGATGAAAATCGATGTGCAAGATGTTTTTCTTGTTCTTTCTAATTCATAGAAATGTCTTTAGCTAATGCTGAAAAAGAGTCATCTGTGGAAATTGGCAGAAATTGCTGTTGGCATGACCAGAAGCCATCTTGGTTGTGGCATCCATTTTGTAAGCCTTGTGCTCCCCCGTCTTCACTGTCGCCTGTTTTGCTATTCTGCTTTAGTCATCAAGCATAGTTAACTCCTTCAGCACTGAACCAGAGCAATGTACGCTCAGAAAGGCCTGTAGCTGCTAGAGAAGAGGTACTCTGCTACGCATATGACAGATATCTCACTTGCCTTTTACAGGCACATCATATCCTGACGCTCTTGTAATATGCCGGATTTGATATCGGTCACATTTGTGACTGAGTACTCATAACTGCACCAGGCCCCAAGGGTCTCTGTTGAGTCAGATACTACTGAAGTCTACACAAAGCTGCAGTACCTCAAGCTGCTACTAGAAGTTCTTCTTGAGAAGATGCAACCACTTCAGACGCACCTCACAATGGGGTCCTGCCTCAAAATATAATTGAGCATCTGCTCTTTTGCTGCTCTGATGACTTGTGCTTGTTTTCTATTGGACAAATACAAATTCCACAGCTGGCTTTTCACGACAACTCAATATTGCAACTTTAATAACTGTCTTAAGGGCAGATTTACAAGCCCCTTGCACCTCTTCTACGCCGTTGTAAAGCCCTTAGTGTGCGGGGGGAGGGAGGTGTTCCCTCGCAGGTACGCCTCCTAAAAGTGGCTGAGTGAAATCTACAAGATTTTACTCAGTCACTTTTGAGCCCATGCTGCCTCAAAACCCTGCGCCTGCTTGAAGCAGGCGTAAGGAGTGACGCAGCATTGTAAAGATAGGGCACCCTAGAGCCTTGCTGGAGCTGCAACGCGCTTGCGATGCAACTCTAGCCATGCGCCACCTTTACGTCACAGATGCGTCACGCATCTGTCCTTTTTTGCCCCATGATGCACCGCATTGTAAATGCAGCGCATCCATGGTGGCAGAGCTGTGATGCACAATAACTGGTGCATCCCTGCTGATATGCAGGGATTTGCCAGTTATTGTAAATCTGCCCCATAATACCTATGGAAGACTTGAGATGACAAACTAGTATACATAGGTACTGGCAGCCACTAGTAAATTCAAGTGCCTTCAACCATGCTGGCAAGGTCTCTTAGATGCAGAATACATTTCTCATTGTCCAGCTTTGATTGAGTACTGAATAGTCCAGTTAAGGCAGCCAAAACATCGAAATAGTTGCTATCTTAGCCAGTGTTTGGCAATTTGAGGTACATCTTATGTCAGAAGCTGTAGCAGGGACCATTTCATGCTCGGTTGTGTTTTTTTTGTATCAAATAGTTCTTGAACCTGGTCACCAATTAGATTTACCTGGACGCTAACGATGAAGGGCCAGAGGGCAAAACCAATCGCTGTATGGCTTTGGCGTTGGTCAATGTGCAGGTCCCACCCAACGTTACTGAGTTGTTGAGCACACTCACAGACCTTGGATAAGTTTACAAAGGCTGTTTTGCCTAATCTGTGCCCTGTGGGTGATATGGTTTGCCTGTAGCCAGCCATAGTGACCTTCAGCACCATTGTGGCCTTTATCTTCTTCTCTTGTTTGCAGACTTGGCTCTCAGCAGTAGCTCTTCCTCAGGCACACGTTCTGTTGCTTCCTTCCTTTTGTTTGCAGTGCCACCTCCTGGAGGGTATCTCTGCCCACCTGTGATACTTTCATCTCTTTTACATGTGCCACGCTCCCCTCACCTAGCGTACTGTGGCACCTGTGTCTTCTCGACTCTTGCTGGTGCACTGCGGAGACTCAGAAACTCTGCGTGGTGCTCAGCCGAATGCTCATCATCTGTCGCATGTACAGGTGGGCCTGGCCTAGGGTGGCTCTGGAGAATGATCCACCCTCAGTGCATGTGCGGCTACACTAACCCCCCTTCACTGGAGGGCTCAACCACTGTCAGGTATCTGCAGTTCCACTGCATGAAACCATGGCCACCGCAGAGCCACTGTACACAACACTCAGGCACACAGGGATCCTTCAAACAAGTGCTATGAATCCAATGGTATTAGCTTATGTCACTCAAGTTATGGCATCATTCCTGACTATTCGCATACGACAACAGCTGACATCAGCGCCCTGACACAATCAAAGTGGAGAAAAGACCTCAAGCGGTTATCAGGGACACAGATTTTTAAACCTGTCTATTACTACATACTTCAGATTAAGCACCACTTACCTACCTCCTTACGGCTCGTGGACCACAATATTCATTCAGCCCCTGGATGTCCCAACTAATGAACACAGCTGAACAATCCACAATAGTATTCAGATACATCCGACCCTTGAGTCTGACATTATGAGACTCACTTACAATCTGACAAAGCTCAAGCAAAAACTTCCACTAGGACGACCCTTGAATCTGATCCCTCTTCCTCTTCCACATAACACCTCAGGAATCTCCATCATCTTTGGCATTCCACGCAAGACTCACCCGTGAAGTTCAGCTACGCCGAAAGAACAAACATTGCAGGAAACTTCTCTCCTTTAATCCTGATCCCATAATGACAGCATTAGCTCCACTCCAGCCCCAAGAGCACCCAAGAATATCTATGCAAACCACAAATAATGGAAAGAAGTCACGGACCAAGACTAACAAGGAACAATCCCAGATCTGCTTGTCACACCAACATATGAGGGTCATCAGTTATTCAAAGATGAGCATTAATGTTCACAGAAGGAGCTTCTTTAACTCTGCACCAATAAACTTCAGATCTACCCGCGCCAACCAAACTGCCCTCACAGCAGATCTTCAAGGAAAATTCTTGGCACTCCCGGCTTCCCCAGAGACAAGCTTCTGCAACTAATCACAAACAACACCTGATGCCTTACTTCTTGAAAGATACAACACATTAGGAAAAGCCAAGTCCTAAAAAAAGTTGGGGGCATTGACCATATGTACCAAAATCATAAGGACACAAACTATCCTCTCCTTTGAGTATCTTCCCGTAGAACTCTCCACCAACTCAAAGAACCCACCGCATTAAGCGTCATGCTCTGGAACACATAATCATAAAGATCAGTGAAATCCAAAGGACAAGACGTCATCCCAACTAGAACCTTCATATATGACAATAACCTCCTATATCAAGGCCACTCCCCTACATGTGAAACATTCCAAAATAATAGACATCTCTCCCAGTTGCCTGTCTAACCATCACTTGCTCATGTACAGCACATGAATAGTTCCTATTCACACTAAGAACCTCTAGAGAAAAGCTTAGAAACCTGTAGAGACCTCAAAACATTGATATATCTGTTCTCACGACCATCTGTTTGTCTCCTTGGTGTAGATGCCAAACACACAAACAATTGCTTACTCTCTTTTTTACAACTATATCCATGGCCCATTCCTACTATTAGACAAAGAGGAAGCTCTAGATTTGGGCGAGAGAGAGATATTTACGAGTGAGGCAGCCATACTAAATGATTTTGCCGGGCTCTTGGTAGCCCTAGAACAGACCGCTATCGGAGACACGTTCCTGTTGAGGATTTTTTCAGAAGTGGGGCTGGATTCGAACAACTGTGATGATGTCGTTTGACGCTAGGATTTGCTTAATTCTTAAACCCTGGCAACTCCACAATAATTTTCAGTTGTTTCTCGTGCTCCAGTCCTGATGAGGCCCAAGTAAAAGGGCTGAAACGCGTTGACAACTGAAGGAGGAGAAATCTGCTGAATATTGCATTAAAACATAATAACAGACTTGAATACAGAAATATTTTTTTGAGGTGTATAGGATACCTCTAATGTGCCAAGGATTACCTCACAGTGGATCGCATTGTATTTTAGGAACGGACACTTTTTGTGTAAAATTGGGGTTCTAGGAATACGATTTTGTTTTTTGTAATTTTGTATGTGTTGTATATGCATGATGTCCATATTTGCGTTGGATTTGGTTGATCAAAGAAAAAAAAGAGTCTTGGTCCTAACCCGATATTGAATTAAGAAATAAATAAATTGTCGTTTTGACCTGGAATGAGCAATGGATGTGACTTATTGAAATACATATGAATTTGGTGGGACATTGAACCAGTGTATAGGAGTAATTAATTATACCCTATTTTGAGTGTTTAGTGTGAGAAGTTGGCCTGGCATATGCTGTCCACTATTCTAGTGGGCACATTGCACCAGTCCAAACGACCCTTATTGATGGTAGGTTAAAGACAACCTTCATAGTAAGCTATCCTAGTGGCAGCTGTGGAGAGCAGCCTTCAGGCTAAGTCTTGAAGGAATGTAAAGCAGCTTGTTTTACCAGTCTATAATCTCATAAATGACCAAATGAAAGGAGAACCACACCAGGTATATATATAAAATATATGTATTTATTCTAAACACATCCAACTAGTCTCTTTATGAGGCTAGAGGCAAAAGTAC
Organism: Lissotriton vulgaris; assembly: GCF_964263255.1. NCBI lineage: Eukaryota > Metazoa > Chordata > Amphibia > Caudata > Salamandridae > Lissotriton > Lissotriton vulgaris. The sequence continues at coordinate 91,301 of NW_028242230.1, read as the reverse complement.
ATAAGGAAAACATAATAGCACACACAAAATATACATTGAGCCCTAGGGACATACCAAACCATATATTAAGAAAGTGGTATAAGAACCACGACTTGACTAGACACAAGGCCTAGAGCCCGTAGAATCGGTGGGGCCACAAGGAACCACCCAAGCTAGTGACACAGGGGACCCACGGAGGACGCGTGCAGTGTGGGAACACATGCCGCTGGATGCCGTTAGCTTCTATGGGGAAAGTCACGGTTGGAAATGTAAAGATTAAGGACACTTAGGAGATGACTTTGAGCAAACCCCTTTAGAACTGGTACTCCGGTACATCCTTGTCGCCAGTGTTGTAAATAAAAGATAGTTCTGTAGCCAGGTGATGTAAAATATGTTGTAGGTTTATTAATAGATACAGCTTCAGATAAGTTACTGGAGGATGCATAGCCCATCAGGAGCTCCGGCACTCTGGTGCTCCCATGGGTGTTGGCTCTAGAACCCCTTTAGACTTAAGAGGTTTTAGGGCCAACACCCTAGGGAGCACCGGAGTACTCAAGTTACCTCACCCAGGGATGCCGGGTGCATAGGTTTCTTTTGGTGTTAGGATTCGTCGTCATTTTCAATGGCGATCTGCTGCAAAGTGCTGCTGCCGTCCAAATGGAAGTGGTCTGTGTGATTCAAACCTGTATCGAAGATGAGAAGAACCTGAAAGCAGAGAGAACAGAGTCTGGGTCACTTGCCAGTGACCAGGGGCACGATAGTCGAATACCCACCGATGTCTGATGATTTCAGGTAAAGAAGGTGAAGCTTGACTCTTCAGCCATTAGGACCTGGAGGTGTGGACGACAGCCAGGATCTGGAATCAAGCTGTACCATGAAGCATGTCGAGTGCTGCGGTGTCGGTGTCCGGATTGGACCGGATTGGCAACAGCAACCCATGAAGGAATCAAAGAAATGCTTTGGTGTGGACCAGCAAGGTCCGAGGTACTCACCACATGTTGGGGAGTCAGGGCACATCTGGAGCAACCAGGGAAGCCCAAAAAAAATCAGAGTTGCCTTCATAGGGACCAACCAGTTGACGGACCAGGATCGTGAAGGAGCCTCAAGAGGAAATGCAATAAGCTGGCTCAGAGAACACTCGTGCAGTGTAGGCCCATAATCTTTGGTGCAGATAGTGCTCAGGGCTTGGGCTACAAGTAATCCAAAGCACAATTTCAAGAGATGTCTAGAGGTCAATGCACTAGTAAATATGCACAGTGTCCTGGGGTTCTGGTTCCACGTCACTCGTGAGGGCTGCAGGTCTCAGCTTTGGGGGGACTCGGGTCGGCCTCTGAGAAGTCTGGAAATCCTCTTTCTGTATTGAAAATACTTCGAGTCCGGCGGGAACTTCAGAAATGCAGACCAGCAAGATGCTTTGTTGGTGCCTGCCAAGCAGGGGTGTCACTCCTTGACCCAAAGGGAGATTCTTCCATCGTCTAGTCTTTAGTAGAGCGTCAAAGTTCCAGGATTCAGTTTCAGAGTTTCGTCCAGGTGTAATCTAAAGACCTGTTGCCAGGGATTCCTTACTTATACCTAAGAAAGGGGTTGGACATACTCTGGGGACCCACCTATGCTAGGGTCTGGAAAGAGGGGTGGTTACACCCATTTCCATAGTCCAGTTTTGCACCAGAGCAGGGGCTGGTAGCCGCTGCAAAACGGTTTGAACTGGACTTTGCACAGGGACACTAAATGTGCCCCCAGTGCAGACTTCTAAGCACTCTCAGAGTGCACCCACCCAGCCCAAATGCACTAAAACCTGTCTGGGAGGGGGTTACACCTACCTGTGACAGGAAACTTATTATCCCCTGTCAGAGATTCGGTCAGCAGCAGGAGGCCAGACTCATGTGTGTGGCGGCAGCATCCATTTTGTGATGCCAGGGCTCTTCTAAACTATTACCAGGTAGATCAGTGTGTACCTGTCGCTCCATCTAGAAGGGTGGAATTCTACCCCCACCACCAGGACTCGCGGGGGGATTCCAATGTGTTTCACACCAATCAAAACATGTTTCAGTGCAGCCATTCAAAGTTAGCATTTACAGCAAGGTTATAATGCACTTAAGAGTATATGGTCTGGCTGCATCACAGAACAGCTACAGAGAATTGGTTCCTGCTGAGGGGTCCTGCTCATGCTTGGGCACCCTCTCACACAAAATAATAATAATAATAATACAGATGCTTGTAGAGCGCGAACAGCTACCTCTCAAGGAGGTGTCCCGGCGCTAAGAGAGTGCTTTCATCTGGGAGGAAGCTAGGTGAGATGGTATAAGTTTATTGCACAAAAAGCCAGGTCATTAAGAGCTTCTTAAAACTTGCTTCTGTTAAGGCAGACTGAATAGCCAGAGACAGGGCGTTCCAAAGTTTTGCAGTGCCAGCGGAGAAAGATCTGCCCCCAAGTCTGGCCTTCCTAACTCGTGGAATGGTTAGCTGAAGCCGAGAATTACAGCGTAGATGTCTCTCCTGACTGTAACAGGGGAGTCTGAGTTTTAAGTAAGTAGGGCAGGTACCTTTCAGAGCTCTAAACGCCAAGGTAAGAACTTTGAATTTAACTCGGCTTGCTATTGGAAGCCAGTGCAGTTTGCGCAGGTGCCGAGAGATATGATGTCTGAAAGGGATTGGTTTTAATAATCTCGCAGCCGCATTCTGCATGATCTGTAAGCGCTGCACCAAATATTTGGGCAGGCCAAGGTAAAGGCCATTTGCATAGTCCAGTCTGGACGTGATCGTCGCATGTACCACCATCTTGCGGCATTCAGCAGGTAGGAGAGTCAGAAATTTCCGGAGGTTCCTGAGTTTGTGAAAACATCCAGTAGTAACCTGCTGAACGTTCGAAGAGAAAGAGAGATTCACGTCCCATCTTACTCCCAGATTCTTCGCATTGGTACCAGGGGCTGGGGCAGGACCCATTTCGGAGGGCCACCATAGGTCTGAAGGAGGATGTGTATTTTTCCCAAAAAATGAAACCTCTGTTTTGGATGCATTCAGCTTAAGTTTGTTGGTATTCATCCACTTGGCCACATTTTGAAGGTAGCCCCTTATTTGTCTAAAAGCTGCCTCTGATACCTCAACATAGGGAAAAACTAGTTGTGTATTGTCTGCATATGAGATTGCCTTGACCCCCCATTTGGCAATCAGGGTGAAAAGAGGGGCTAGATAGACATTAAAAAGGAGCGGGCTGAGTGCCGACCCCTGGGGGACGCCACACCACAGGCGTTTTGGTTTGGAGGAGAAGGCATCCAGTGCGACTTTCTGAGAGCGATCTGTTAGATAGGATTGAAGCCAAAGCAGTGCCTTGTGCTCCAAGCCCGTGTCCTGCATCCTTGCCATTAGTCTTGCGTGGTCCACCGTATCGAATGCGGCCGATAGATCCAGGAGCACCAGCATAGCTGATGCCCCTGTGTCTAAAGACCATCTAATCGACTCGGCAACCTCAATGAGGGCCGTTTCGGTGCTAAACCCAGTCCTGAAACCTGATTGTGTTTCGTGTAGGGTTCCGTTTTTCTCGATAAAACTGTTCAGTTGACGCTGAATCAGTTTTTCGAGCATTTTTCCCAGAGCGGCCAACAGGGAGATGGGACGGAGGTTGCTCAAGTCGTCAGAGGCACCACTAGGCTTTTTCTTTAGCGGGAGAAGTGTGGAATGTTTCCAGCAATCTGGGAACGTGCCAGTTACAATGGATGTGTTCCATATATGAAGGAGTGGATCTACAATCACGTTCGACATAATTTTCCAAAGTTTTGGTTGGCAGGGATCGTCAGGGGCTCCTGATTTGCATTTATTTAATTCGTTCAGCGCCTCATCGCAAGAGATAAGATGGAATTGGGTTAGGGGGAGGGAGGGTAAGACTTTTATTTCTGTGTCTGCCATTGCTGTATGCACCGGGGTAGAGAAGGACTCATAAACCTGTGCGATTTTTTTATCAAAAAAATCTGAGATGTCCTCACAGAGTCTCTCTGATGGGGTAATCTCAGTCTCGATGGCCCTCGGTTTGAAGAAGGATTGAACAATCTTAAATACTTCCTTACTAGATTGTTCGGCTTGTTGAATAGAGGTCGCATAAAATGATTTTTTAGCTTTTTTTATGGATCGATATAGACCTCGGAGGGCGTTTTTGTAGCGAGTTTTAGCTGCTTCACAATAATTTGTCCTCCAGAGGCGCTCCAGCTTTTTGCAATTGCTTTTTATTGCCATCAGCTCAGTGGAGAACCAGGGGGCGGTAGGAGATTCTCTTCGAGATGTAGCAATTTTGGCAGGAGCAATGGATTCCACTGTGCTACCTATCCAGTGGTTCAGCATCATTGCATCAGCGTTAGCGTCTGAAGTCAGTTGGGGGGGGGGCGGCTGCCAGCTCCGGGCATAGGGTGTCCTCAGATATTTTATCCCATATCCTGCGCATGTACGAGCGTTTGCCTGATTTCTGAGAGTAGGATGGGAGGGAGATGGAGAAGGGGATTAGGAAGTGATCCGTCCATACTAATGGTAGTGGTGGAAGAGTTGTAGAATCCCGTATGTTGGAGAAAATGAGGTCTAGCATGTCGCCAGCCCGGTGCGTCGGTCCTGAGGTAATCTGGGTAAGATTGGCAGCTTGCAACGTTGCAATGAGTTGAGTGGTCTGGGGGCAGTCAGGCCTATCAGCATGGACATTGAAGTCGCCCACTACAATAAAGTGTGGGTGAGCTAGGGAGCTTAGGGCAATTAAATCCAAAAGTTCATCAGTGCGTGAAGAGGGACAATCCGGGGGTCTATAGATAATCAAGCCAGCTAGAGATAGCTGGGGGTTAATTTGAAAGCAGAAGTGAAGCCCTTCTATGCCAGGGATGGTGGTAGGAGCCGAAGACGTTAGAGTGAGAGTGTCCTTGAAAATAATTGCCACTCCGCCGCCTCTTCTGTCATCCTCTCTATTTGAAAAGCTTAATTTATATCCCGGAGGTGTTGCCATAGGGCTCGAAGCCATGTTATCTATGTTTAGCCAGGTTTCTGTAAGGAACAAGGCATCCCATTCAGACTCCATAATAAGTAGGCTAATACCATTGGCATGCTTGGGGAGAGATCTACAGTTCAGCAGTGCTGATCTGAACAGAATGGGGGGGGGATTTGTAACAGTCGGGCGAAATGATGTTTTAGCGCATGTCTTTGATAGAGGCGGGGCGATGTCCAATAAATTGCCGCACCTCCGACAGGAGGATGGTAGATCCGACTGGGCCAGATCGAGTCTAGTCGCCTGACAGGGTTTCGTCGTGTCCAGCGCCAATAGGTCCGCACGGGTCATGACTATCCTTTTTGTGTGGGGCATTATACCGGCAGCGTGGCTGGTGCTGTGCGCAGTCGGGTCGCGGACGAGCGCAGACGGGCTTGTCTTAGGCGAGCCTTCGGCGCGCAATCGGCATGCCCGCTGCGCTCGTCCGCTGCGCTTCCGGAAGATACACATTTTATATATTGTGGAGGGGGCGTGGCCTAAGGTTGGTGGGCGTGGCCGCAGTGATTCCCCTCCGATGGCGTCAGCCGAGGAGTGCACTGGGCGAGTGGTGAGTAGGATCTTTACTTCGTTAAAAAGCACAGTATCACAAGAAATACAGGTTAAAAGTTTTTAAAATCACAACAAGATTTAGACCATTTCTCCCGGCTTTCCGCCTCAGGAGATGAGCAGTACTCTGTTCGCGCTAGCAAGTCAGTCAAAACTAAGCACTCTGCCTTCAGAATTGATAAGGCCTGCCATTGGAGTGAAGTATAGGTTTATACGTGTCTGTTTTAAAAGGTAGATATAGGTATACCATATCTTAGTAAGGAATGTATGCACCACCTTACCCAGGCTGCAGTAGCATTCCTGTGGTGTCATTTTGGAAGGCTTCCCAGGAGTGGCAGAATACATGCTTCAGCACCTGGTAGGCCTCGGGGTACCTATGCCCTTGGTACCCAAGGTACCATATACTAGGGACTCACAAGGGTACCCCAGTAACCAATCTGGAGTGTACCTAAAGTACATGCAATCATTTTGCATAGCCAACAGGTCTCACTAATGGGACCTTATAAGTATTGAGCCTGATAAGTGCTGACATCTTGGGTATGTATTAAGGATTTGCGTTGCACCCTTCAGCTTTTAAGCACATGCAGAGGGTTACTAGTGTCTGCCTCCTCCTTATAATGTGCTGAAGGCTGATACAGCTGTCTGTTCCAAACACAAAGCCTGCGGTGCTTACATCACCCACCCAGCAGCCTCACCACCATTGCCCCGAGAGCACCAGCACCACCTCAGTCTAGCCTTCAACCCCCGGCTCAGGTTTCTGCTTCCTCTTTACACGTCTTATGTCAGTCCTCGTCTTATGTCGGTCCTCTTCTTATGTCAGTCCTCTTCTTATGTCAGTCCTTGTCTTATGCCAGTCCCCTTCTTATGTCAGTCCTCATTTTCTGTCAGTCCTTGTCTTATGCCAGTCCCCTTCTTATGTCAGTCCTCATTTTCTGTCAGTCCTTGTCTTATGTCAGTCCTCTTCTTATGTCAGTCCTCGTCTTATGTCAGTCCTCGTCTTATGTCGGTCCTCTTCTTATGTCAGTCCTCGTCTTATGTCGGTCCTCTTCTTATGTCAGTCCTCTTCTTATGTCAGTCCTTGTCTTATGCCAGTCCCCTTCTTATGTCAGTCCTCATTTTCTGTCAGTCCTTGTCTTATGTCAGTCCTCTTCTTATGTCAGTCCTCGTCTTATGTCAGTCCTCGTCTTATGTCGGTCCTCTTCTTATGTCAGTCCTCGTCTTATGTCGGTCCTCTTCTTATGTCAGTCCTCTTCTTATGTCAGTCCTTGTCTTATGCCAGTCCCCTTCTTATGTCAGTCCTCATTTTCTGTCAGTCCTTGTCTTATGCCAGTCCCCTTCTTATTTCAGTCCTCATTTTCTGTCAGTCCTTGTCTTATGTCAGTCCTTGTCTTATGTCAGTCCTCGTCTTATGTCAGTCTCTTCTTATGTCAGTCCTCGTCTTATGTCAGTCCTCGTCTTATGTCAGTCCTCATCTTGTCAGTCCCCGTCTTATGTCTGTCCTCGTCCTACATCAGTCTTCTTCTGTAAAGTGATATCCGCCTAAGAGTGCGACTGATGTGAAAAACATGTTAAATGGCGCTGCGCCAACTTTAGGTATCTAAAGAACAAAGGACTCATTCATCGAAAGGGCAACAAAACTGAAAGCCAAACCAGCCACAAATGCTTACTATAAACTGATCCTGTATTGTATTTATTTATTTTTTTTACTATTTTTATTACGATTTTATAAATTGTATACAATCATAATTATTTCTTGTTACGGTATGGTTTGAACTTAGAAGAAGAAATTTAATGATGAATGAAAGGATCTCTGCAGGCATCCCAGCTTTGTTGAGAGGGTCCCAGAGTTTGTTACGGGGCAGTAAGTCAAATGCAGTCTTGAGATCTATAAATGCTGCCTAGAGGGTGCCCCCAGCTAAGACCACAGTGTTCCAATATAACATCATAAATCTGAAGACTGGGTCTATAGTGCTGACATGGGAGCGAAATCCTGCTTGATAGGTGGATAGTATCTCATTATCAACAATCCACCCTGCCTAGCACTAGTCTAGCCACCAACCTTTGCATGGTATCACTAAGACTGATGGGCCGGTAGTTGGATGGGGAGGCTCGTCCCCTTTTTTGTATATGGGGATATTCTCCACCCCGTGCCATGATTCTGGAATGGGGGCGCCTCTAGCTTGGCCATTGGCAATAATAAATATGCATTTCAGCCAATTCTCCCGGTCAGATTTAAATATATCTGCCGGGATGCCATGCAACCCCGGGGCTCTACCTGTAGCCACCCCATCAAGTGAACATTCTATTTCTAGCGGGGCAAATAGTATCTCCTCTGAAGCAATACACTTAAAATGTTCTAGGTTGTGTATGTGAGAGGAGAATTGGGACTGAAAGTATGCAACCCAAGCTTCTGGTGAAACGTTATTAGTAGGTATCGGACCCGCAGTGTCTCCTCCCCACTTAATTGAGTGCCAGAAACTGCACCCGTTTTTACCGTTACATGCTGCTAACGGGTCCTTCCATTGATTCTCATCATGTCTCTTTTTCTCCCATTGTTAGGTAGTCTTGTATTCAGACCTCCTAGTCCTTACCTCCTGGACAGAGCCAGCCCGGATTGCGCTGGACAGAGCCCTGTAATCCTTCCTGCAAGCCCCATCATAACATTTTGCTGCTTTATACCCTGGGACCCTGTTGCTTCGCACTCTGGGTTTTACCAGATAAGATCCAAGCTTGGTGAACAGCGCCTCGTGATGTGCTGTAAGGGCTAATAAGGTGTCCTCATTAAGATCTAGTTGGGAAAGGGCTGTAAGAGAGTCTGCTAGCGTTAGCTTGATTTGATTTACAGTGGCCTCATCCGCGGCGACCTGCGCCCATTTCAACCTGCGAGAGTCATTGGACATAATCACATCTGATGGTAGTGTCCGAAATACCACTCCGGTTCTGGGTGCAGATCACATCTAGTGTCAGGAGAAGAGGTTCGTGGTCACTCTCTGGTCTACTCACGACCTACATATCCCTCACCCTATGCCAAAATTCTAGATTAATGAGAAAGTAATCAGTCCTACTTTTCCTTGCCCCATTATTGAAGGTAAAGTTGCCTTCCGTATCTGATTTTGATCTTCCGTTTACTGCACGGAGCCCACACTCCATTGTAAGACTTTTAAGCTGAAGCACAGCTTCAGTCCATTTCTTAACTGGGGGGAACGATAATGACGGGACGTCCCAAACCGCGTCTTCGTCACTGGTTAGATTCCCGTCCTCATAACCAAGAGGCTTGTACGTGCAATTAAAATCCCCCACAATGATCTTATTACAGGGTCCCTTTAAGGTTTTCAAAAAGGAATCCAAACTAGAAATAATCGGGGAGGCCTTTTCACCTGCCTGCCCTCTGGCATAGATGTTTATAAATATACACTCAGACTCATACATAGAAGTTATTCTGATAGCCTGAATGTCTGGGTTATCAATCACTAAATCTTTAACCTGAAAACCAGCTTGTTGTCTCACTCATAACAGTAACCCACCAGATGGGCTCCCTTTACTACTAGGAGTTGCTGGCTTGCCGAATGCCAATAAGACTGTCCGAAAGATCGTATCCAAAGCCCAAGTTTCTTGGAACGCAACCATATCACATGTCTCAATGAAGTCAGACCAGTCCTCGTATCTGGTCTTCGTAAGCGACCCCGCAATTCCAGGATATTATATTAAGTGGCCTACATATATCTTGTTTTTGTTTTATCGGTGAATCCGCTGGTCCTGGTTCCTTTTTGCTCTTCTTCAATTGCTGCTGTTGCAGTCACATTTCTCTTTCTGACATGTTGGTGAGTTGTGTGTGTTTTGGCTGCCTCTTCTGTCTCTGCAGCGCTCTGTATTTCTACTCCTTGTCTGCGATTCTCGCCCCCCTCCTACGTTTTGTTTTGTGTTCGCTACTTTCCGTTCCCTTCCGTTGTTTGCTTTTGTTCCCTCCTCGTGTTGCTACCTGAAACCCGCAGCTAGGGCGCCTTTGCCTTGTTGGTGTGCTTGGGTGGGTTGTTACTGTGAGTGTTGTTTATGATTCCCCCCCACCCCCCCGAGTTTGCTGGCTGTGGCCTCCAGTGGTCTATTTTGGCCGTTCTCTTACCCTTGTGCAGAGGCGGTGATCGCCAGGGGCTGGGCTGTGCAGCTGTGTCTGTTCCCACTTTCCTTTTACCAAACCCTGTCGCTGCAGAGGAGTAAGGGAAACCTGGTGGGGTCAGCAGTGTGCCTTGAGCGTTTAGCCTGGAGCAGTTCCTTCTTTATCCTGTGCTGTTGCGGTGGGGCTAGGAGTGGGCCCTTTGTGCTGTTTTATATTTCTTTTTATTCGGCTGGGCTAAACCAGGGCTTGTGCGTACGAGCGTGGTGCCGCTCCTTTTTTTCTCCTGTGTTGTCGCTGTGTGGTTCTCACGCTACAGGCTTCAGACTGCGCGTTAGTTTCCGGACCCCTTCCCTTTGAGCCAAAAACCTGTCGCTGCTGCGGTGTATGGAGAGCCTGGGGGAGTTTGTGCTGCGAGCCGCGTTTTTGAGCTTGGGGTCTCTCCTTCTTAATCCTGTACTGTTGCAGTGTGCTTCTCGCGCTACAGACTAGGGGTGGGTTTTTCTGTGACCGTTCTCCTTGTCCATTGCTCAGGAATCGGCAAACGGATGGCTTTTTAGGGCGGGTGGTTACGTTCTCCCGCCTGTGCACTATGTTATAGTACGGCTTTCCCCTCTCCCCTCTTTTGTTCCGGGCATTTGTGGGTCGGATCATTAGTTCTTTGTCTGTTTTCATACTTCTTTCCCTTCTTAGCCCCTGGTTGGTTTTGCTTTCATTTCCGCCATCTTAGAGCGCTCCTGTACTGTTTGCAGGTATTAATCTCAGCGTGTCGGCTTGTCTCCCTAAGTGCGCTCTATGCTATGCTATGCTTCAGCTCGGCACCTCCGCTCTCATCCTCACTTAGGTGGCCGCACATGACCGGCGCGAGCTGCTGTGTTTGGGATTTCAGCCGTCTTAGTGCTGCATTGTATCCGCCATCTTGGTAAAGTCCGTGGCTGGATGGCTCGCTCTCAAGTGTGTGCACCGCATATATGTGCGCCACACTTTATCTTGCCACTTACCACTCACCGCTTCTGTGATCGGAGGTCTTAGGTCTGCTGGGGATGATGAGCCTGGCCGCTCAGCGGGTGCATTTGCAGTTTCTTTTTGCTGCTTCTCCACGTCCGTGCTTATTACACTCTTCTGGTCGCCATCTTGTTTCCACCTCGTTGCGGGTCGGCTCACCTTCCGAGTTGTTTTTCTTCTTTTCCGCCTGTGTCTCGTCCCTTGTGTCTGGTGTCCCTTCAGGGAGCAGGGCTTCCTATGTTCTGATCGGTCTTCCTTATGTCGGTGTGTGAAGTTATATGTCGAGTATTTTGTCTCGCAGTCCCCGTTACGGAGCAGCGGCAGGATCAGGCAGCCATTAGCTCTGCCGTCCAAGCCTCGCCCCCCCCGTATTGTATTTTTAGGACACAGCACCAATTAAGAACCATAATGGGGCAGGCATCTAAACTAAGCAGAGGTCATGAAGGGGAAAAAGAGGCCAAACCCTGCAGGGACAGCAGGTCTAGTCCTTAAAATAAACACGTCTACCTGCTGTACCAATGTATTAACTTATGCAAATGTGCAAACAACGAACAAAGGCCCCAGTGAAAGAAGAGCATTGGTGACATGGAGCCCAGGACCACAAGGACAAGAATGCAAACAAAGGGAAACAAAAGGGAAAATGCAAATTCAGGGATTGAGGCAGATGGAACTCGACATAAAGGAGCTAAAACGAATATAAGTTAGCTTTTCACACTTTTGGCTAGAGGGTTTCCGTGAATCAAGACTAAGGGGCCCATTAAGATGGTGGGCGGATTTTCCCCCGCCAGGATGGCGGTAGCCACCACCAGCCTGGCGGGGGCAATCCGCTTTTCCGCCGGTTGCCTTTGCGACAGGCGGAAAAAGTGCGTACATATGGTGGCGGTGTCTGCGAGACACCGCCAACCATATTACTATGCCTGCAGTCCTATGCCTTTCCATGGCGGCATTGCCGCCGTGGAAAGGCATACGGTCTTTGCTTTGGGGGCCCGTTGCGGGCCCCACGGTAAAGGGGGAGAGGTGGGGAGTGCACATGGGGGGTACCTAAGGTACCCCCCGTGTTTCAAAGTACAACATGGCAGGCAACGTGCGGTGCCTGTCATGTTGTGCTTTGAAACGCACAACATGCATTTTTAGCATTTCGGCAGGCGGTGCTTTCAGCACTGCCCGCCGCAATGTTAAAAAATGTGGGATGCACCCGGCACTGTGGCGGGTGCATCCTAATTCCACGCACGGGACCCCCGCCCACATGGCGGGCGGTCCCTTCACACGACTGGATGGCTGGCGGTCAAAGTCTGCCCGTCATCCTAATGAGCCCCTTAATTATTTATTAAAGAGTTTTATGTAGCGCTGGCTACACCGGAGGGCATCAGAGCGCTTCACAGAGAAGACTTGTGAGCAAATTAGACAAGAATAAAATGTGAAATTCAGTTGTGTAGTGGAGACGCTTTAATTTCCACACCAAAAAATCCAAATTGAAACGCATAACTGATTAACAAATGAACTGACTGTGCCCTAAATGAGATATTATAAAACATTTTGGTGAAAGTTGTACACCATGGAAAAACAGTTTAAACTGAGCACAACCCGGCTCAGAGATACATACTAAGCAACATTTGTTTTTTTTAATCACACATTCCTTATCAGCAGAGGCCCAGGCCCGGTGGAAGGCACCTGTTATGTCTTTGTTGACATTAATCACAGACTTGGGGCCTCCTGAGCTGTAAAGCTTTGAGAAAACCGCTTGGTTCCCACTTAGCCGGGCCCTAATTGCGATACCACAGCGTGTCCCCATCTTCATTCTCAGTCCCACACAGAAAACGTGGTTACACAAATGTACAAAATTATTCGGTTACATAGAAATACAGATGGCACACAAACATAACAAGCATTTGCAATGCAACAGGTCTCGTATTTAAAAGAGTTTGAGCTATTGGCATTGTAAATGACAGTATCCCCTAGGCCAACGTCACTTCCGGGCCGGGGAGGGCGGGGGGAGGGGTACTTATACCTCCCCCGCCCTCATAGCATCCTCTTTCTCTGCAGCCTGACGCTGCTTCGGTTCTCCTGGTCACGCTGTGCCCCCGGCTGCGACTGTGTAGAATCGGCTCTGGGGTCGCATCGCGTCGTTGTCGCAGGTCGAGTCGGTGTTTTGTGCGGTGAATCAGAGCAGTTCTTTGCGGTTTGTGGGTGTCGAGGTGGGCGCCCCTCGGGGTTCTCCCTAGCCCTTGCCTCGTGGTGTGCGGGGGTCTGTGTATGTGGCAGCTCCTGCAGTGCTTGGGCCCTAGCTGCAACCTGGTAATCCTGCGACCAAGGTTTTTATTATACCTTTAGACTTGGGGAGTTCTTTTGGCGCCGGGGTGTGCCGGTACATCCCCAGTCTCGGCCCCCATGTTGCCATGAGTCGTGCTGGGTCAGGACGAGTATGACCTCTCTACTGTGGGCAGCCATTACCCGAGGTACTTTGCGGTTATTATGGCACCGCTCTCGGGGCTTGCAGTTGTTGTGGTGCGGTCTGGCCTTGGTCGGTTGCTCGAACCCGGTCTGGCGGTGCGAGGAGGGGTTCTTTCAGGGTACCAGGTGGGTCGGGCCGGGTGATGAGTGCTCTGCAGAGGGGCAGGATTGGATGCTCGGGTGAGTATGTACACCTCTTTGCATGCGGTTAAATGTTCGTTTGGACTGTCTGCGGGAGCTAAACTGTTTCTTTCTAGGTATTCATTTGCGGACATTTGGTTTAGCCGTTTCCCAGTCGTCGGTTGCCTGGTATGTGCCGCGCATCTAGATTTCTGGCGGAGGCTGCGCTGCCCTCTTATTCCATGAGGACCGCCAGCCGGTCCGGCCAATCGTCTTGGAGGGTATTTTGCCCACCTTGGCGGGACATCACCTGGGTTACGCGGGTCACAGGCGGCCTCGTTGGGGCAGAGAAACGGGGTCGGTGATGGGCGGATACCCGGTCTGTGATGCGCGGTTGCTGTGTACCCCCAGTGGACCTCCTCCCAGCGTCGCTGCAGCCCAGGTTCACACCTGATATGACGCTGTTGCGTTCGCCTGCTGTGCTCCACAAATATCATGGCCCCTTGTCTGACTTTCGGGTAGAGCAGGCAGGTGTCTTCGCTTGGGCGCGATTGTCGGGCCACTTCGCACCCCAGCAGGGTATAGGATCTGGTTTTCTGGTGGCCGAGGTGTGTTTTGCCAGGCATCGCAGGTTCCATGTCCAAGGCAACGTGAGGGGGGTGGGGCCCGCGTGGAGTTTGATTGCCGATGGGGGTTTCAGGCCCCGCCCACTGGGGATGGCCGCTGCAGGGAATATGCATAGCTGCCAAGGTTTAGATCACCATGTGTGACATTTTTATGTCAGTGTAATTATGAGTGACATTTTAGCAACTATGAGTGACACTTTGTAAGGAGCAAAATCAAGCAATGCCAGTCACACTACAGGGGTCAAGGGGTTGCAAGTCACAGTCTACAAAGGAGGCCTGGAAATTATCAATGCCTCTGAGTTTATATAGGCGAGAAGTGCGCACAGAGACATTTAAAGAGGTTGTACAGGATGTCGATTGCCTAAGCACTGAACTTTAAGGTGGGGCTCAGGGCCCTCCTGTGGGTTGTGTAGAATTATCAGGGAGTGATGTATGGGCCTGCTTGGGGTACTAGGAGTTCCACGGACTGTTGTGTAGACACAGGGTTAGATTGGACTTGGGTGTATCCGGCGGTGCGGGTCATTGCAGCTTGGAACGGGCACTAGGTCCCCTTGGAAGCAGCGAGGTACTTACAGGCAATTCAGACATGCCAACCCTCCCGATTCAGGCGTGAGACTACCGATTTGAAGGCTAGTCTCCCGCCTCCCGATTCCTGCAAGAAAAAACCCGATTCCTCGGAGTTTCAGCTAACAGGGCTCGGTATTGTGTACAGTGCTAATTCTTCCAACAAAGAGTGGCGATGCAGGGGCTCTCGAAGGGGTGAAAAAACAAACAAAGCGTCATTAACTTGGGAATCGTCTTTCAAAAACCTGCGAAGTACTTGGGGGGTGGGGGGGGAGCTGTTTCAGCCCGGGCTGCAACAGGGGGGTGTGGTGTGCATGCACTGCCTCCAACCTGCCAGGCTAGTGCCCAACACTTACATCGCCCTCTCTCTGCCTGCCATTATGCTCCATGGTTTCGAAAGGTAAGAAAAAAACGTGCATTTGCGTTTCAAATGTCCGATCCTGCAGCAGCCACTTCCAAAGCCCATACATGCCGTTAACCCGATTCAAAGCCCCATTCTCCCGATTAATTTTTTTAAATCTCCCACTTTGCTCTCCTGAAATGTTGGCATGTATGAGGCATTCCGTTGTAAATGGACAATTTGGGGGCATGTTTACGTGCATGACTGTGTGTCCTCCCCTCCCCCCTTTTCCCGGTTGCGTCTTTCGCCGCGCAGGATGTAATCTCCCTCATCCGGACGTTGGCCATGGGAGCTTGTGACGAGTCATTGTAACCCCCCCATCCCGCCACCAACCAGCCCATTGCTTTGGGAGCCTGTTCATGTAGGGGGGAAGGCAATGTTCCTTTTGTTGGACTCCCTCCGCCTGGGGAGGGTGTGGGGGGACAGGTGCTGGGGTGGGGGTGGCGCAAACGGTCAGTAGTCGCTGTGAGTCTGACCCCCCGTTTGGCATTTTGTGTTCTCGCCGACGCTCACTTGGGGCAGGTGCCCCTGCCCATAGCCGCCTATATCGGGGCCCACCGCTGCCTTCCGCTCTTTGGTCAATGTGCTGATGGGGGACAGCGGTCGAGTGCGGCCACAGGTCACTGCCCTGTGCGATTGGGGGCTTACGAGCCCAGCACGGGTGACCTGTGGCATGGGTCATGGGCCCACCTTCTGGTTTGGGACGGCCACTGTGGGGTCCATGGTTAGTTTCCTGCCGGGGCTTGTGGGGTTGGCGGTCGACGGAGTCAAGCCAGCTGCTTGGTCCTCCTGTGTGGCAGAGCTATGGAGTGCGTTTGGAAATGGGGAACTGTAAGCAGCGCGGGAGTGCCCCGCATCCCCGAGGGGCTCGACTCCCCCGTGGATGCCACGGAAAGGCAATGTGTGGGGGGAGCGTAGCATGCCGTGCTCGCTGTGAGTTTTTAGCTCTTTGCAGCTTTTCTGGGATGATCTCGTCCATGGCAGCGTTGGTGGCCTGCAATGATATCCGGTGCATGGGGGTGCAGGGGGTACGGTGGAGGCTCTTCCTTCTAGGAGCGATGTTTCGGCGGTCGCGGCCGTAGCCGCTTTGTATTTATGCCCGTGGTCCCTGTATTGGACATCTCGACCCCCTACCGGCAAAACACACTTGTGTCGGACGGCCCTGTTCGGGTACAGGGAGCAGCTCTATCCGCTGGGCCGCATCCCGCAGCTAACAGCGGCGGTGGCATTCCAGCACTCGTGGGATACCGTAGCTTGGGGGGGGGGGGGGCATCCTGCTGCAGTTCACAATCATGGACTCACTCTTATTTATGTCTTTATATAGCGCGGACTTTACCCGAAGGTGTCAGAGCGCTTCACAATAGGAACAGAACTGAAACATGAGAGCACTAGAAGTGAACACATTACAAAGGCTAACGCTGTTACATGAAGCAAAGTGACAAACGTGAGCAAACAATACAAGAGGTAGCAAACGGTGCATTACAGGAGGAAACAGTGACATGCGGGCAAGTTTCAAAGGCTTATATAAAGTACGAGTAGAGGTAAAATACTGCAATACATGGCAGACACTCACACACAAGAACAAACGTTTCTTAGGCAATGGTGGCACTTATGCAAGTACCGGAGGCAAACAGGATATAAGAGGTAGCAAACAGTGTGTTACAAGAGAAAAGTGACGTGTGCATGTTACAAAAGAGAACCAAACACAGATACAAGGATAATACTGCAATAAATGGCAGACACTCAAACCACAAGAACACGCTGGGAAGGCACTTCCATAGTCAAGGAGAATAGAATTTTCTATAATAAAAGGTCTTCCTTCAGATAGGAGAGGGGGCATGAATTAAATTTGGAAGTGTCTTTAAAGGAGGAGAACTTTGAGGTCAGTTTTGAAGGCCTGGGAGGAGGAGGTGGTTCTGGGAGGAAAAGTAAGGGAACGAGTAAAGAAGTGTTTCTAAATCACACACACCAAAGTGCAATGGTCATTATTAGACTTAGCATTTGAATAATAGACTTAGTTTCAGGACACTACACTACTGCATCAAGCACGGGAGGTACTGAGTATTTGACCCACCCAACTCCTTACGAGAATGTAATGTAGACAAACTAGTTCTCGTAACTGACAAACAGGCTTGTACTTGGTAGCGTGGGGGGCATTGATGGCCCCTGTCTCATTGCAGAGAATCCATATTTGTGTATGAGGGGGGGGGAAGAGCTTCTAATGGATGTTTTATGTCTCAAATGCAGGAACCAAGATGGAGAGCCGCCCTACTCACATGGGGGACCACCTGAACTATCAACAGGTATAAGGGTCATAGCACACTGGGGACAGTGTGCTAGGGTCTGAGACACCCAGGTTCTCCCCAGATGTCATTACTGTCCCTGTTGTGGGACGCGCTGGTTACACCCCATGGAAGTACCACATTGGTAGTTAACAGTTGAGTCTGAGCAGAGCAGGCAGCTCCTGTGCAATAATTGGACGTTTACTCTTGTAAAACAACTGATGAGTCTGGGCAATTTGTTGATTTACGGGGCAACAATTGGGGTGTTCTCTCGGTAAGCAGGGGGAGACTGCGGGCAAAGCATGCATGACCTGTGACAAAAATTGAAATTTGTTTTCTTTTAAACAACTGGTGTGTCTCGGTATATCATGCATCCCATGTGCAATAATGGAATGTGCTCCTTTGTACAGCAACGGGTGTGCAAGTAAGGGGCAAATTAGCAATAGGCTTACCTGTCAATGCTGGTTAGGGGCTGTTTTCATGGATTTGTTCTCTCTTCCAGAAACGCACGGGTTTCGTTCTATAATGGTCAAACCACGCCTAGCAGGCTGGCCTGCCAGGGCTCAGAGCAAGTACAGGGGAAGAACACATTGGGGCCAGTGTGTGGGGTTCTGGGTCAGCACGTCCATGAATGGAGTGTAACCTTTTTTCTAATATCAGGACAATCCGATCAAATACACAGGCACCACTCTGAGAAAGACAGGTGGGAACAGAAGCAGGAATGGCCAGGGGTGCTCCGGGCTCAAAGCCTGAATGCTGTTCCTGGTTAAGTGCTCTGGGGGGCAAGGTGACAACCCGGTTCTGACTTCTTGTAGGGAAGAGTAGAAACAGTGTTAAGTGTAGCAGTTGTGCAATTACCATGACATCCTTCCACATCAGCCCCAGTTGTGCTCAATTACCTTATGCAACTACTGGCCTCAGCTCATAGGTGACAGGAGGGGTAACCACAAGGGTAGATGGGCAGAAGAATGGTATGGTAATCATTAGGGGGTGCCCAGGGGTCTTTTCATAAGCGCGACTAGGGCCCGCCCAAAAAACAACAAAAAAAAATAATTAAGCAGGAGTTCTCCTGTGATATAGTTAGCTAGGTGGTTGAAATAATGTTGTACACTCAGTAAGTCAAGATCGTGGTGGACAACTGCCTTCGGCCCAGGGCATCCTTTTAGCCGTAAGGGGGCCTGGTTTGCTGCTTCTGACACACTGCGAGTTAGATACAGATGGGTCAGTTCTGTTGGGTTGAATGCTCCGTATTTAAGAGAGCTCTATAGGGTAAGGCGTGTGCAGCAGGGACCTGGGGTAGCCAGCTCAGGCTTGCTCCTGCGCTTGTCAAGTTGATGAGATGGGCCAATTGGTGCTGCACCATGAGTGAATGATATAGTACAGCATCTAGTTTACCGGTTCTGTATGGGACCATCATTAGCAACAGCGGGTGCACACATGGGTAGCAGTATAGCTTCTTTTAGTTTGCCCAGGGTTGGGGCTGGCTAGGTCATCAGCTTGGTGGCCGGAAACGGAGTAGGAAAATTCATATCCGCGAAGGTGCAATGTGCCCTTGGCAGTCAAGCAAGATAAGTTTCAGCAGAACCCTGATATACTGACAGGAATAAATGCAAGGTTGTGGAATACACATAAATAGGCCTTTCTGTGAGCAGGGGGCACGAGTGAGCCATTCCCAGGAGGGTGCGACTGGCCTTGATAGTGCTGAAATGGAGGGGACGGAATACTAATACGGACAACTCCAGAGCACAGTTTGCAGTCATAGTTGAGAGGATCAGGGACAGTACTGATACAGTTCACTGGCCTGTAGAACGGCAGAATGGCAGAACTGATAGGGGCTTGTGGTTGCTGGTCAGCACAGCTGTCCAGAGGAGGATTGGACATGTCCTTGCTTGAGCTGAGGGAGGCCTTTGAATGAACAGGCTGTAGATAACTAGGTCTATAGTGGTGGGGGGCCCTGGGGTGACGGTGGCCACACCCAGTGCTTTGGCGGAGTTACAGGGTGATCCAGAGGCTGTAAGGTACATTAGGGGTACCCTCTGCAGGAGCACAGGAAGGGTGCAAAAGCCAAAATCCTCAGGGAGGTCCTCACGCTGGACCCTGGAGGAGCGACAGCGCCCTGTTAATCCTTCAGGCGGTCGTGGACCTGAGCAACCGGGGGTTGCCTTTAACTCTCCGCCCCCCGCCCTTAGCTGGGAGGGGCATGAGTGAGGGGCGGACTGGCGGTCCACCGGTGGGAGGGGCTAGACCCTACCCCAAAATTGGCAAACACCGGTTGGCGAGGGCCACTGGGTAGATTGGCCCATCAGGTTGGCAGGTGGCGAGGAGCTGCCTGCCCTGGGATCATTCCAGATTGCAGCCCTTTCTCTGCTTCATTCAAACTTGACAGAGTTTCAACAACAACGTTAAGACACAGCATAAATAAACACAAAAGCCCAACCACGGAGTACTCGCATTCATAGTGACTGACCACACGCCCTGAGGGTACATGAAAGGAGGTTGCTTGGAGGTCCAGAGGGAACCTCGTGCACATGAGGTGTGAGACACATAGAAAGAGTTGTATGGAGCGACCAGTCATTACATCTCCGCGCGTTACCTTTTTTGTTGCAGTTCCAAAAAGCGCGAACTCGACCCCGAAGTAAGCGTGGGCGGAAAATCCGTTCCGCTCGCGGATTTTGCGGATTTTCGGGAAATCCGCAATCCGCGAGATTTGCGGATTTCCCGCAAAATCCGCAAATTCGCACGCAGCGGATTTTTTTGGCGGCGCGCGGCGTTGGTGATACAATTTTTGCGGCGCGCGGCGTTTATCATCGTTTGCCGAGTTGTTTTTTTCGATAGTTTGCGAGTGCTGCGCCATTTTGGATCTTGCTGTGTGATCCCGCGGGAATTGGCGAGCGCGATTACGTCATCGCGGCTTGCCAGCGAGAGTTTGTCAACGCGAGTACGGCGAGATCACGTCTCGCGGTACTTCGCAAATTGCGAGATTTGAGATGCGGCGCGCGAAAATATAAATTTGCAATTCTGCACAAGAAATCCACCAGCAAGCAGCATAAACCTTCTAGAAATGATGATTTTTATGTGAATAACTCCTTAGTTTGACATTTGCCTGCACTTTTTTAGCGAGGAGTCCATTTTGGGGAGGGGGGCAGGGGGGTGGGAGGAAGGAAGTGCCCCATAGTCTTCAACTTCCTGTTCCTGTTCAGCAGGCTCCTCCCAGTGCTTTGTCCATCTCCTGGTCACTTTTCATTCGGATGTGGACCTGGAAGGATTACCTTTTGTGGATGCTGCTGGATCTTTGGATTTGAGGCCTTTTTGACTTTCTTTGGATCACTGTTGGATTAGAAATTTTACAAGTAAGTTTGTTTGGGGCATTACAGTTGCTGCAACTAAAATTTTGGGATTTTCGATTTTTTTGCTGTTTTGGGGCCTTTTCCCAGGGGTACTCAGTGGTGGGTGGACTGATTCTTTCTGTGGGTTGTCTTGAATTTAAACATCATGGAGGCCATAGATGAATTGGGATTGTGCTGATTTTTCTGTGTTTTTCGATTTTTTTTTTTTGTAAAATTTTGTGTTTTTCGATTTTTGACCTGTTGTTGGGGCCTTGACCAGGGGTAGTGAGTGGTGCATGGGGCCTAGTCTTTCTGTGGGCTGTCTTGAATTTAAACATCATGGATGGAATGGGATTGTGCTGATTTTGCAGTGTTTTTCGATTTTTGGGGGGGTTCATGGGGAGGGACATGCCATGTGGCTGGTGGCCATTTTGAGTGCAGCTACAGGCACTGGCCATGTGCTGGCAGGCAAGTGGCCATTTTGAATGCAGGCTTTGTTGTTAGGCCTCCAACCATTTTGCCTACTTTTCAACCTTTATTTATGCCAGGGGTAGTGAGTCTTGCATGGGCCTAGTATTTCTGTGGGTTGTCTTGAATTTAAACATCATGGAGGCCATAGATGAATTGGGATTGTGCTGATTTTTCTGTGTTTTTCGATTTTTTTTTTTTGTAAAATTTTGTGTTTTTCGATTTTTGACCTGTTGTTGGGGCCTTGACCAGGGGTAGTGAGTGGTGCATGGGGCCTAGTCTTTCTGTGGGCTGTCTTGAATTTAAACATCATGGATGGAATGGGATTGTGCTGATTTTGCAGTGTTTTTCGATTTTTGGGGGTGTTCATGGGGAGGGACATGCCATGTGGCTGGTGGCCATTTTGAGTGCAGCTACAGGCACTTGCCATGTGCTGGCAGGCAAGTGGCCATTTTGAATGCAGGCTTTGTTGTTAGGCCTCCAACCATTTTGCCTACTTTTCAACCTTTATTTATGCCAGGGGTAGTGAGTCTTGCATGGGCCTAGTATTTCTGTGGGTTGTCTTGAATTTAAACATCATGGAGGCCATAGATGAATTGGGATTGTGCTGATTTTTCTGTGTTTTTCGATTTTTTTTTTTGTACAATTTTGTGTTTTTCGATTTTTGACCTGTTGTTGGGGCCTTGACCAGGGGTAGTGAGTGGTGCATGGGGCCTAGTCTTTCTGTGGGCTGTCTTGAATTTAAACATCATGGATGGAATGGGATTGTGCTGATTTTGCAGTGTTTTTCGATTTTTGGGGGTGTTCATGGGGAGGGACATGCCATGTGGCTGGTGGCCATTTTGAGTGCAGCTACAGGCACTGGCCATGTGCTGGCAGGCAAGTGGCCATTTTGAATGCAGGCTTTGTTGTTAGGCCTCCAACCATTTTGCCTACTTTTCAACCTTTATTTATGCCAGGGGTAGTGAGTCTTGCATGGGCCTAGTATTTCTGTGGGTTGTCTTGAATTTAAACATCATGGAGGCCATAGATGAATTGGGATTGTGCTGATTTTTCTGTGTTTTTCGATTTTTTTTTGTGTAAAATTTTGTGTTTTTCGATTTTTGACCTGTTGTTGGGGCCTTGACCAGGGGTAGTGAGTGGTGCATGGGGCCTAGTCTTTCTGTGGGCTGTCTTGAATTTAAACATCATGGATGGAATGGGATTGTGCTGATTTTGCAGTGTTTTTCGATTTTTGGGGGTGTTCATGGGGAGGGACATGCCATGTGGCTGGTGGCCATTTTGAGTGCAGCTACAGGCACTGGCCATGTGCTGGCAGGCAAGTGGCCATTTTGAATGCAGGCTTTGTTGTTAGGCCTCCAACCATTTTGCCTACTTTTCAACCTTTATTTATGCCAGGGGTAGTGAGTCTTGCATGGGCCTAGTATTTCTGTGGGTTGTCTTGAATTTAAACATCATGGAGGCCATAGATGAATTGGGATTGTGCTGATTTTTCTGTGTTTTTCGAATTTTTTTTTTTGTACAATTTTCTGTTTTTCGATTTTTGACCTGTTGTTGGGGCCTTTTCACCAGGGGTATTTGAGTCTAGCATGGGCCTAGTCTTTCTGTGGGCTGTCTTGAATTTAAACATCATGGAGGCCATGGATGGAATAGGATTGTGCTGATTTTGCAGTGTTTTTCGATTTTTGGGGGTGTTCATGGGGAGGGACATGCCATGTGGCTGGTGGCCATTTTGAGTGCAGCTACAGGCACTGGCCATGTGCTTGGCAGGCAAGTGGCCATTTTGAATGCAGGCTTTGTTGTTAGGCCTCCAACCATTTTGCCTACTTTTCAACCTTTATTTATGCCCAGGGGTAGTGAGTCTTGCATGGGCCTAGTCTTTCTGTGGGTTGTCTTGAATTTAAACATTATGGAGGGCATGGATGGATTGGGATTGTGCTGATTTTGCAGTGTTTTTCGATTTTTTTGTGCTCTATAACTGAACTGATGTTCCTCTGTCTTCCATTTTTTTTAGGTGCACAAGACTCAAGAGAACCACCAGTGCCAGGAAGAAGTCCTGCAGCGGTGTGTGTGTGCAGCATAACGTCACGCGACGTCACGTCTGGCCTCAGACAACTCTACAATTCGTGCAACTGCGGCCTGCTGTCTGACCTGCTCTGAAGAAGATGGCCCCAAAGAAAGTTCTCCGTAGCTCCTCTAGCAAGAAAGTTGCTAGTAAGGAGCAGAAGAAGCAAGTTACCAAGGAGGCTGGTGTGTCACCCGCCACTTTTTTTGGGAGCAAAAGAAAAAGTACGCCTGCAGCAGCAGGATCTGCTGGGGACCAACCTGAGAGCAGCACCCCTGCTCCATTGGGTTCAGTGCCTCCACCACCACGCCAACTTAAGTCAAAGCCCTTGAGTGCTTCAGAGGCAGTCAGTGTACTTCTCCAATCACCATCGACCAGTGATGTTGGCTCATCGCAAGAAAGTAGCAGCAATGTCCCTGAATCAACACAGGTTGTTGTAACTCATCTGACAAGTGTTGAACAACCACAGCCGCAACAACAACACCATGTGCAAGTACACGCCCAAGTACATGTGGAAGGAGAGGCAGCAAAAGGAGATGCGCAAGCAAAGGTGCATGGACGTTCACAAGTGCCCACAATAGTTGTTCCTCCCGAAGTAGGGGCACATTTGGAAATCGACAATGAAGCTGAGGTATCATTGGAAGCCACTCCTCCTGATGATCATTCATTGTCTTCCACATCCCTAGCAAGGAAAAGATCAAGGGGGGTGTCTACATCTTCTTCAAGCCCACCTCGTTCTGGTGCAAGTGATCTGTCTTGGGAACCACGACAACTGCGGTCTGACAGTGAGGCAGAGGCACACCATGATCTGCCACCGGTACCTAAGCGTAAAAGGAAGGTCGTCCAAAAACTCAAACCTATGGAGTGTGATGAGGCTCAACAAGAAGTGACAGATACTGCTGGTGATGAAGCCTCTCACGATGACGACGAGGCAGTCATCACAAAGGTCACTGCAGCCCCACCGGGCATGCAGCAAAGAGACATTTTGACCCTATCCCGAGAAGCTGCTGAGCGTGATGATGATGTCGGCGAGGAGGCAATGGAAATGGAATCATTAGATTTGGAGTTAAGTAGTACACCAAAACCTACCGCTTCCATATTTCTTCCTCGCAAGAAGGTACCCACCTCGTCCTCGACCTCAATTCGTGGTGGTGAAAGTGCAAAACGTACTGAAGTTCGGCAATCCACATCCTCCACTTCATCTGTCATTAGCAGCAGGACCACCACCACCAGTATCGACGCCTCATCCGGCGGCGGCCCCCGAAGACATTTCAAGTCTCCAGTTTGGGACTTCTTTAGTGTTTGCCCAAAAAAGGCAAACGTAGCCATTTGTAGCCTTTGTAAGCTTCGATATAGTCGTGGTAAGCTTGGTTCTAACTATGGTACCGGAGGCCAGAGAGGTCATCTTGAGAGAAGGCACCCTCTCGAATGGTTTCCGCACCTAGAGGCGGTCAAGAAAGCCGGAATTGCACGTAATGAAAACGTTGATTTGTCATCTGCTGATGACGAGGAGGTAGAAGAAGACGATCCAAACACTTCACTTACACCCAGTTCCCATGTCAGCAGCACACCCCATGGGAGCCACACTAAGAGTGTGGGAGAGAGTGAGACATCAATGCGGAAAAGTTCATCAGCGAGCGTAACTGGGTCGAAGAGATCATCATCCCGTAAATCATTGGTCCAGGGCAACATTAAAAAGATGTTGTTTACAGAAGCGCAATATGAACGCAACCACCCAATGACCCGTCTGTATAACACTAAGCTGGCTAAAATGCTAGCTCTGGACCTTCTCCCTTTTTCTTTTGTCGAAGGGGTTGGTTTTCTAGAATTAGTGGCAGTGCTCTGCCCTAAATGGAAGGTTCCTAGCCGGTTCTATTTTGCCCGAGTTGCGGTTCCAGCACTACATGAAGATGTTCTGAAGGCGATTGGGGCAGCTTTGCAGAAGAGTGCTGTTCACACTATACATCTGACAACAGACATGTGGACCAGTGGCGCAGGCGCTGATTACATGTGCATCACTGCACACTGGGTCTCTTTTTCAGGGGCTAAAGCAAAGCTAAACTCAGGTGTTGACACTAACACTGTTTTTAAAGGTGCTCGGAAACATGCAACACTAGCCATGTTTGGTTTGGAGAAACGTCACACAGCAGAAAACATTTTGGATGTCTTTAACACAAAGGTCCTTAACTGTCTGTCCCCACTAAAACGCAAGGTTGGTTATGTTTCCACGGACAATGGCTCCAATATAGTTAAGGCCATGAGGGACGGTTACTATTTCAGAGTGCCGTGTTTGGCGCACTGTATAAACCTGGTTGTCCAAAAATTCTTGGGTAATAAAGACAGTGCAGCGTGCAGTGTATTGGAGAACTGCCGAAAAATTTGCAAGCATTTCAGGCATTCTTTTAAGGCCCGCAAGCAGCTGAGGAGCATGCTATATCAATGTCAAATGCCAGTGAAAGCACTCATCCAGGAGGTGGTAACACGTTGGAACTCAACCTTCTACATGCTTGAGCGTCTGTATGAGCAGTATACGCAACTCGATCAATATTTCTTGAAAGAGGGTATAGAGGAGCTGAGGATGGGTGGGCCGCAATGGAACATAGTTGAAAGCCTAACACGCATGCTTCGTCCTTTTGAGGTCTTCACGCGTGCAGTCAGCAAGGAGGACTCTAATTTGGGAAAAGCTATCCCATTGTTGTACATGCTGGAGGACCAACTGAAGGAGGTGTGTTCTGTGTTTCGAAAAGATGACAAAAAGAAAGGCTCTTCTTTGCTTCTGGCTGAGCAATTATTAGAGCTCCTACAAGGTGATGAACGTCTTCAAAAGATCCACTCAGAACAGCATTACATTTGTGCTACTATTCTGGATCCACGCTACAAAAAGGCGCTGGCAGGCAGAGCATTCTTTGCTTTTGCTGATGAAGATGTTACAAAGTACAAACGTTGGCTAGCCTTGTCAGCCAAGAAGTTTGAAACAGAACGGCTGGAAATTGAAGGAAATGGCAGTACATCAGCAGGCCATCCCCAGTCAAAACAATCCACTTCTGCACCTGTGGCTGTGGCACAAGTGACCTCTCAGCCGTTAAAGACACCGGCAACCGCATCATCTGCACGAAAGACAGCAGAAACATTGGAGGCTGAAGAGGATTGGCTAGCTCTGCGTGGGTTTGGTTCTCAAAAGGCCAGAGGCACAGCAAGAGCTACGCAAAGTGGAGGAACCTTGGAGGAGGACCTTGAGTCGATGGTGAAGGACTATCTGAATGACTCCACAGAGGTCTATGTTAATTCTGACCCATTGGCGTATTGGCATGGGAAAAAAGAATTGTGGCCACAGCTCACCAACCTGGCTTTAAACTACTTGTCTTGCCCACTCGCAAGTGTGTCTTCTGAACGGGTTTTCAGTGCGGCTGGTGGGATTGTAACTCCCAAACGGAGCCGCCTCTCGCCCAAAAATGTGGAGAGGTTAACAATGATCAAGATGAATCAGCACCTCATACCACCAGATATAAGAGTACGAGAGAGCGTGCCGGATGAAGAGGAGGTGGCCAGCACCATAGATGAGGGAATTTCTACTCTGTCAGGTGGCACTGACCTCACCCGGGCTGAATTCGCAGAGTATGATGACGAAGCCTTATTCTTATTCCTGGACCGTGATTCCGACTTCGAGCCCTGAAAATGAGACAACGAATCAATAACTTTCTTTTTCATCCTTATTCACTTTTATTCCTGTGTGTCTGTCTTTCTTTGTTGTGCACAGTTAATATAATTCAAACTTTAATCAGATTATCACAAAGACAAGCCCATCAGCAGAACTGTCTTCACTTGTTTGCTAATTTATTTGAAGGTGCCGCAGTCTGCATTCCTCAGGTTCACAAGTTCAGAAGAACATGCTCCTCTATCCTCCTCCTCCAGACTCCTATTTCCATCAAAGCAGAGGGCTGGTTTACGCCCAATGAAGAAAGACTCAGCACTTGTGGGGGTGTTGTTCTACCTCTTTGCAGGTGAGTTGACGGGTCTGGGGCCATTGCTGGGAAGCACTAAAAGTGGTTTGTGCCAAATCCGAGGCGGAAATTTTTTTGTGTTTTTGATGACTTGCTTGCCTTTGAGGTGCTCTTAGGGGGGGTTCCGTCTGTTTGTGGGTGAGTTTCATGGTCTGAGAGCATTGCTGGGACACTCTAATCTTGATTGCATTTGCTTTTCAGGAAATCCGTCGTGCCAACCCCGACTTATGGCCTAGCTACGCAGCGCGTTTGGACCGAAGGCCCAGAAATATTGCAAGTATGAGATTTTGCTTTTGGCCTGTTTGGGGGTGTTATGCTTCTTGGCGGGTGGGTTGCCGGGTCTTGGGGCATTCCTGGGAAGGTCTAATACCGGGTAGAAGTGGTTGGGACAAAATCCAGGCCGATTTTTTTTTGGGCTATTTCAGACATTTTGCTCTATGTAGCGTTTTCGGGGGCCTGTTTGGGGGGCTTGCTGGTGTTTGCGGGTGAGTTTCGTGGTCTGGGAGCACTGCTGGGACACTCTAATCTTGATTGCATTTGCTTTTCAGGAAATCCGTCGTGCCAACCCCGACTTATGGCCTAGCTACGCAGCGCGTTTGGACCGAAGGCCCAGAAATATTGCAAGTATGAGATTTTGCTTTTGGCCTGTTTGGGGGTGTTATGCTTCTTGGCGGGTGGGTTGCCGGGTCTTGGGGCATTCCTGGGAAGGTCTAATACCGGGTAGAAGTGGTTGGGACAAAATCCAGGCCGATTTTTTTTTGGGCTATTTCAGACATTTTGCTCTATGTAGCGTTTTCGGGGGCCTGTTTGGGGGGCTTGCTGGTGTTTGCGGGTGAGTTTCGTGGTCTGGGAGCACTGCTGGGACACTCTAATCTTGATTGCATTTGCTTTTCAGGAAATCCGTCGTGCCAACCCCGACTTATGGCCTAGCTACGCAGCGCGTTTGGACCGAAGGCCCAGAAATATTGCAAGTATGAGATTTTGCTTTTGGCCTGTTTGGGGGTGTTATGCTTCTTGGCGGGTGGGTTGCCGGGTCTTGGGGCATTCCTGGGAAGGTCTAATACCGGGTAGAAGTGGTTGGGACAAAATCCAGGCCGATTTTTTTTTGGGCTATTTCAGACATTTTGCTCTATGTAGCGTTTTCGGGGGCCTGTTTGGGGGGCTTGCTGGTGTTTGCGGGTGAGTTTCGTGGTCTGGGAGCACTGCTGGGACACTCTAATCTTGATTGCATTTGCTTTTCAGGAAATCCGTCGTGCCAACCCCGACTTATGGCCTAGCTACGCAGCGCGTTTGGACCGAAGGCCCAGAAATATTGCAAGTATGAGATTTTGCTTTTGGCCTGTTTGGGGGTGTTATGCTTCTTGGCGGGTGGGTTGCCGGGTCTTGGGGCATTCCTGGGAAGGTCTAATACCGGGTAGAAGTGGTTGGGACAAAATCCAGGCCGATTTTTTTTTGGGCTATTTCAGACATTTTGCTCTATGTAGCGTTTTCGGGGGCCTGTTTGGGGGGCTTGCTGGTGTTTGCGGGTGAGTTTTGTGGTCTGGGAGCACTGCTGGCTATATATACTTTACTTTGCAAGAGGTTTGAAGCAAATCCATGGTGGCTGAGGGGACTTAGGGCCTAGCTGCAGAGCGCGCGCGGAGTGATTTGGGAAATTTGTGAAAAAGTGACTAAGTCCCCATTTTTGTACTTTTGCTCTTTGGCTGTTTGGGGGTCTTCTACTCGTTTTCTCCTGGGTTGACGGCTCTGGGGCCATTGCTGGGAAGCTCTAATACCGGATAAAAGTGTTTTGGACCAAATCCCAGGCGGAATTTTTTTTGTGTTTTTGATGACTTGCTTGCCTTTGAGGTGCTCTTAGGGGGGGTTCCGTCTGTTTGCGGGTGAGTTTCGTGGTCTGGGAGCACTGCTGGGACACTCTAATCTTGATTGCATTTGCTTTTCAGGAAATCCGTCGTGCCAACCCCGACTTATGGCCTAGCTACGCAGCGCGTTTGGACCGAAGGCCCAGAAATATTGCAAGTATGAGATTTTTCTTTTGGCCTGTTTGGGGGTGTTATGCTTCTTGGCGGGTGGGTTGCCGGGTCTTGGGGCATTCCTGGGAAGGTCTAATACCGGGTAGAAGTGGTTGGGACAAAATCCGCGCGGAAAAGCCTTTAGTTTTGGCACTTTTTGTAACTTAGGGTTCGTTAGGGTTAGCCCTAGCACCAGGATTGCATGTGTATCGGGGTGTTCTAGATTTTTCAAACTGAGTTCTGGGGTCTTAGAGCACTCGTGAGAATGTGTAATTTTGGTTGCAAGTCATTTGAAGAAAATCCATGGTGGGAAAGGGGGGATTTGGCATAGTTAAAGAAAGCCTTTGCCACTATTCTTAACTTAGGGTTCGTTAGGGTTAGCAGTATTTCTATTGCATGTGTTTGAGTGGGGGGGATTTCGAGTCTTGGAGCGATGCTGGCTATGGCTACTTTTGCTTGGTTGCTTGCAAGTGGTTTGAATACAATCCACGGGGGGTAATGGGTAATTAGGGTACTTCGGCCTACTTTTACTTTCAAAGTAAGTTTTGTCTCCAGTTTTCTGCTAGGCCTCGTTTTTTGGGTGGGAGCACTGCTAGGAAGATCTATTTTTGTTCTAAAACACAGTTTACAGTACACCTAGCTTGAGGGGCAAGATCCGCTACATTAATTTGCCCATACTTACTTATCCTTCAAAAGGTGACTCAGAGTACGCACTTTCAAAAACATTGTACTGTCTGTCTACTAGGAAAAACAAATTGTGACTTTTTGCACTCCACAGCCTACATACCTTATATTTATTTATCAGTGGTGTTGTAATATTATATCACTTCCTGTTTTTCGTTGAATAATTACAGGCCGGGTTTCAGTCTCTGCAATGGGGAAAAAAGGATGGAGTCAGGCTTCACAGTAGCGAGCCACAATTCAGCATCAGGCAGGCAGTGGACAGGGTGTCTTCTGGTGACCAACATCGGTGGACGAAGCGTCGGCTGCAATGGAGGAGTGCCGCT
The DNA here is from genome assembly GCF_964263255.1 of Lissotriton vulgaris. NCBI lineage: Eukaryota > Metazoa > Chordata > Amphibia > Caudata > Salamandridae > Lissotriton > Lissotriton vulgaris. Next base: position 61,324 of record NW_028242230.1, on the reverse strand, counting down.
AATAGGAGGATTTTTTTTCTGCGGGCAACTTACTTACCACTTCCAACAGGACCACTACAACCACACATAGATACAGTATCCCTTGCCTTTTTCTCTGACTGTGACTGCATTTCTTTGCTCTCTCTCGGCTTCTACATTGATCCCTTAACACATCACTTAGTCCACTCCACTATCTGCACCACACATAGTCATTTGTAAGTGCTCCTACGTAATTCGCAAGTCGCAGCACGCCCCAGGCCGTAGAGGACTGGGATGGCCCCAATGATGAAGCATGTCACCAAGGGGCAACCCTGGTGAGTGAGGGGACACCTAGAAAAAAAGCAATTTCTCCTTTTCTATCTACTATACCTTCTGTCAGGTTACGCAGCCCCTAAGCGCCTACCGTACTATGAAACTACATTTCCCATGAGTAGGCGGGAGACTTGCAGACTATTTAGTGAGACTATATGAGAGTACCCTTGTATGTTAGGACATCACTTCACTGATGCCTGTCTTGTCTTCTCTTACAGGTATCCTTTCCCTGCTGACCCTACCTTTACCCATCCCACATTTTTTATTTTAGTTTGTTATTTTTCTCCCTCGCCTAATGCCTCGAACACCCTGTGTTTACACTTCTGGGTGTTGGTGACATTTGGAGGTGGAACCATATTTGCATCGACTGGATCACGGGGAGTAAACGTGACACCTTCCAGACCAACCCCATTGAGTGTTGTTGTGAATGGATTTATAGTGACCAGCAAGGCTCTCGGGTATCTGGCTACAGAGACCTTATGTTGAATATAGTTATCAATAATTCCACACAGGCCCTGTACTGTCGCATTCTTTCTTTCCACAGTTGTCGATGATATATTCTTACTCTGCTTGACAAAGAACCATTGCTAATGTGAAAGAACTTCAACCGAATTAGTAGTTATACTTTACCATTTGTTAGGCTACAATGTGGCACTGCTCTACTGTACTTCTGTCACCTGCTATATTCTCAGTTGTACCGTTGAATTGCTCAGGAGGACAAACCAGATTTCATTTTCTTTTTTTTCATAGGCATGCAACTGCCACTGTGGCACACCACTACTACCACCGCTATGAGGAAATTTTATCCGACCAAGATTGCCAACGTTATTCGGTGTTTCCCGTGGAGCCAGCCCTGGGCCTAGCCCTACTTTCAAACACAAATTACAGGTAAGATAAGCGTTTGGTGGTTTGGGGGTATAATGGAGTATTAGTACGAGAGACGAGAGCCTGAAGGTAGTACTACTAAAGTCCTAGGACTCTTGGATTCACTTCACTTAGTCTGTGAGAGGCACTTAGTGTTGAAAACATTTGGGCATTTACACTTAAAGGAAGAAAATGGAACTAAACTTTCAGGAAAACAGTCAACGTTAAACCCCCACCCACCAGGCAAGCAGTAAAAAACAGGTATGCTCAGATAAAGTTTGAAAAAGTATATTTATATCCCTAACAAAATAATCTCCCGCAAGACCCTCCCTAACCCCAACGATTGTCCTTCAAAAGTCCCCAAAAACCCAACTCCCAATTCCCACCCCCCAAAAGTCTCTAAAAAAGGGGCAAGGGACACTAGGGGTGGATGCTGTTCACTTTTTGGGCCAGGGCATCATGCTCCTCGCGGAGCAAGGCGAGCTCCTGCTGAAGGCGGGACACCATCAGGGTGGTGCGGCGCAGGCGTGCCTTCACTGCCTTGCAGGTGCAAGGCCTGTGAGAAGCAGCTGTTGGCCTTGCTGCTCGGCGGTGGCGTTTGCCTTTGGCAGCCCGGCTCAGTCTCGGTGGACCACTGTGCTGGGTCACGGTGGCAGCCGGTGAGGCCACGGAGGACGACGTTGTCGTTGTTGTCGACCGCACACTTTCCACGTCCTCCAGGGCCACCAGCCGCCGATATTCCGCAACAGTGGCCTCGATTCTCCGTTGCCGGGCCGCTCTAGCCAGCTCCTTCCTCCTTGTTCGTTTGGAAGGAGAACCTATATGAAGAAAGAAAGACATAGTCTGTAACCAATGCTCTTTAAGATTAACTCAATCATTCAGCAGAAATGTGTGCTGCAGTACAACTAGCAACTTGCAAGCGCATTACATAACTATTGAGGCCAGTATCTATCTAACCTCACACTTCTTCATCCTTGCTCTAACATTAGTGGGAGTTTAAGGAACAAATTCTATGAGCACTGTGGACTTCCATTGGAGTCGACTATGAAAGTACACCAGTCTTATTCTTCTTCTTGTCTCTTGTTTTGGAAAATTGGTACGTTATTTTCTGCAAGCCGGCATAATGCCAGCGCGGTAAACTTGCACCCGAGAAAAAGAGACGCACGCCATGAGGAGTGACCTAGACTTGCGTTGCCGTTGCGTTACTGTACCCGTCCAGTACATGCAGGTGGTGAATCTCTTACTTTTCTATTACGGGTGGCACTGAGAATACTCTGTTACAACTCAAGGGCTACTGCTTAATTAATTTAACTTTCACCCTACAGTGGAAATGAGTACTAGAAATGGAAAATTGAAGAAGATAAATAATCTGATTATCTATCACTTCACATGGGATGTTTTTGCTTATATATGGGATGACTTTAGGTGCTTTGCTTTTTATTGAGTGACAGGCAGTGATACATCCACACATGAATGACTGAGTACTACTAAACTTATTAAGAGAGGTAGGGAGTGGCCACCATAATAACCGGATCTATGCAGTGCTTGCAATACAAACTACTGCTACTATTTATGGTAGTATTTGGACAAAATTAAAAGTTCTTTTCCTTGCCTTTCCTACACTGGAACGGACGTGCGGGTGCAGTGTTAGTGTTACATGCTCTTCAAAGTTACACTTACTTCATCCACTGACCGTCTACTCTCTCTAGATCATGGGTACTCACAAACTTTCTCTCAGGGGCTACATTTACAGTGTAGTTTGGGGCCGAGGGCCGCACTGGTGGGGGCGGAGTCAGAGGGGGCGGGGCTAAAGCAAAACGATAACTTGTGACCATGAGGTTGCACACAGGTCCCTGCAGCAGATGCCCTCATCCACTGAGCCACCAGACCCAGCATTTACATACATCTCTCTCCCTCCTGCTGTCCCTCCTGCCCTCCCTCCATCTCTCTCTCCCTCCTGCCCTCCCTCTCCCTCTGTCATCTCACTGTGTGTGTGTCTATCTGTGTCAGCCTTCAGCCCGGGTTGAGACCGCTTCCTCAACGCGCACACACAGACAACAACACCAAAGTACTTAACAGGTCTTTAAAAGACCATTAACATATTATTGAGGCTTTGTTTGTTTTAGCGCCCCTGCTTCTCCACCCTGACAATCACTGCTTGCCCGGCCCCACAGAGCAGAGGCTTAGTTCTATTTCACCTCTTTGTGGCCTTGCATCTCCACTCTGCTCTGTGGGGGCCGGGGGAGCAGTGATTGTCAGAGTGGAGATGCAGGGGCGCTAACAGGTGAAATACAAAAAAGCCTCTGCTCTGTGGGGGCCGGGGGAGCAGTGATTGTCTGCAAGGTCAGCGCACCGCCAACGAAGGCTTGCCGGGCCACCACCGGCCCGCGGGCCGTACTAGGAGTACCCCTGCTCTAGATACACATATGCTATCTAAGAGTCAGATAGTAGCATGATCCAGGTATATGGACACATACAGTTTCTGTGTCACCCACCCAGGCTGTTGTCCTTCCACCCATCATTGCTTCATCATTCACCCAGCCATGCATCTCATATTCTTGCCTTCCCAGCTAGTCTTCAATCTCAATAAGTAAGGAATATATAAGAGCTTACCTCTGGCCGCCACCACCACCGTCTCAACTCTCACAGCTGCCGCCGCCGCCTCCTCCCCTGAAGCATCGCCCGATTCGCCCTCCGCCTCGGTGTCGAGCACCACCACCTCCACACTGGCCCCGCCACCAGATGTTCCACCTACAAAGTACATTTAAGAATGTTAGAATAAAGCAGTCACTAGTATTTGGTCTAGGAATGAAGACATGTGAAAACAATGTAATTTGTGACTGTCGTTAAAGTTAAAAAAAAAATGTCCCTTTTTCCAGGGAAGGTTGTCTTGCTGCACTTTTTGGCACAACTGATGAAGGCTGTTTTTTTAACACGCACCATTTTTCTCCACACAGACAGAAGATGGACTTCTAACAACAAGATCAAGTTGAAACCAGGTGAGAGCTCGGCTCGACCACAAGAAATGTCTTCAATTAATCGTCAGCACTAACCACTTTTCCATTATCAGTTAAACGTTTAGTTTTATTATGACTTCATTTTAATAAATGTGTTTACTTTTAATAAAGCTTTTAAACTTAAATACAATCTGTGTTTTTTGGTCCAGACTAGAGTGACTGAGCGAAAGGTTTTGCAATTTTTGCAAGCATGAGTCCAGATAGAACACTTCAAAAGACATTATGGACAATCCCAGAGGACTGCACTAAGTTGATAGAGCTATTGCTGACTAGAATCATGGGAGTTTCGCCAACCGTGCAATCTTAGTTAGCTACACAGACAGACTAATAAGAATAATCTAGTAATACCACAGGGAGTCATAGTAGAGGCAGGATAAGAATTTAGATACAGTCTACAAGAAGAGCAAAGACAATTTTGAAAAAAGTCAAATGAGGAACGCTAGGAAAAATAGGTACTAGTCTAAAATGAAAACTTACTGGGGCCAGCAGAGGAGCCCTCGCCTGCCCGATCCTGGCCCTGTTGATGAACAGCATCCGCCGCCTGCTGCTCCTGTGTCCTCCTCTCGCCCCTGGGGGGAGCTGACGTACAACATGAAAGAAAGAACAGAAAACATGGATGATTGTTGCTTGTCAATGTCAACCAAATCAAACATTTCAAAAGAACAATAACAAAATATTTCTGCGAAATTATATTGATTATGGTTACTTTTCATTTATATGCGGACCTGTGACTTCGAAAGTCACGTAACTCACTAAACAAAGTACTGAAACGTTCACCTAGGACTGGCAGGCAGCAGTCCGCAGGCAAGACGCAAAGTGACAGACAAACTCCATTGTGATTTCAGTCAGATCAGTGACAACACTAACAGTTGCCTGCTACATTACCAGTCATTTAAATAGTCAAACTATCAATCCACCGCCACTATTTTTCTTATTGTCAGGGTTACAAAGGAAGGGGCAGATTTAAGCCCTTGCGGCTCTTTTGCGCCGTTCTTGCGTGACTTTTGTGACGCAGCAGCTAAACCAAAAAGGGCGCCATGGTGCGGCGTATAATATTATAACAACGTGACGCATTTGGGAGATGCATCCCGTTATAAAGCCCTGCGCCATCAGGGGGCGTTCCGGCGCAAGGGAGGGCATTCCTGCGCTGGAACACATCCTAATAGTGGCTGAGGGAAATCTACAAAATATCAATCAGTCACCTTTAGGACAATGATGCGTCACACAAACCCTGCACCTGCTTGAAGCAGACGTACGGCTTGACCCAGCATTGGGGAGATAGGGTACCCCAGAGCATTGATGGAGCTGCGCCATCGTTGCGACGCAACTCCAGCAGTAAAGCTTCGGTGACGTTTTGGGCCCATGGGGCGCCGCCGCCGCATTGCAAATACGGCGCACCATGTTTGGTGGTGGTAGCGGGCCGCACAATTAATGGCGCATCCCTGCTACTTTGCAGGGATGCGACGGTAATTGCAATTCTGCCCCTTAGGGGCATACTTACTTACGCGTTCTGGCGCATCTCCAGAGATGCGCCAGATCAAATGCGTCACGCAAAACTACCCTTGCGACACGGCAGATGTGCCTCATTTACAATGCGGCGCGCCCTGGCGCAAGGGTAGGCACTTGCGTGACGCATCTCGTCACGTAAGAGCGGCGCATCGCTGGAGTCACGTCGCCAACGCAATGCAACTCCAGTAATGCTCAGGGCCACCCAATACTTTACATGCTGTGTCAGTCCTTTCGCCTGCTTCGAGCAGACATAAGGAATTGAATTGACGTAGCAGCGTCGCAGAAGTGCCTGCGTTAAATCTTGTAGATTTCACGCAGGCAATTTTGCGAGGCGCACAGCCGCTGGACCGCCCACCCTGCGTACTAGGAACGCACCCATTGTGGTGCAGGCCCATGGCTTTATAACGTGACGCATCTCCCTAGATGCGTCATGCTGTAAATGACTTGCAGGGATGCGGCACGTTTACGCCGCTGTTGCGTCACGCAAGGCAACGTAAACGTGGCGCAAGGGGCTTGTAAATGTAATCTGCCCCCTAGTGTCTAGCATTACGCAGTTCTGTTAAGTACACTCATACATAATAGTTACTCAGGCCAATGAGACCACGAAATAGAAAACAAATAAGCATAGTAGCAACCCCACTGAGAAGGAGAGCAGTGCACCTGAAATGCACAGAAGATTTTGAAATATAATTTAACTACAATGTAATCGTCATCAGCGGCATTATTGGCTTGCTCCATGTAAAAAACAAATATTTGCAATACAACAACACAGAGCAGGAGAAAACATCATAGTAGTGAGTGATTAAATGCCAATGGCTACTACTACTCACCAAGGCCGGGGATCTCCAAGCCGAGCTGGTCCAGCAGGTCGCGCTCGCGGTCCAGGAGGTCCGTCCAGCGATGGGTGACCTGGCTGTAGGTGCGCTGGACCCCGTAGAGGTGGGATATGGCCCAGCACACCTTCTCCCACCGCTTCCGGCGCTCCCGCATGTTATAGCCGCCGGCCGCGATCCTGCCGCCTCCCGCGATGGTCCTGGGCAGGCGGCGCTGGACAAAGTACACCAGCGCGCCCACTTCCTCCGGGCTGAATATCTCCCGGCGCGTCACCTGCTCCCCCCTCGATCTCACGCCTGCTGTCCTGCCACTGGGTCCAGCACTACTCCCCGCCGCCGCTGCGGCCCTCAAGTGCCTGGGCAGCTTCACGGCGCCTGGCTTGACCATGGTCTGGGCAGGTAAGGTAGGAAGAAGTAGAAAATTAAGAAAGAATAGGATAGGGAAGAAGAAAAGAAAAGAGTTTACAAAAGTAGTTTAAAAGTAAAGAAAAATAGCAGAAAAGACAAAAATATACAGCTAGGAAAAGAGAGGGATAGATAAGAAGCAAAATCGTAAAAAAAAAACTGAAAACAAGCAAAGGATGGGAAAGATATCAAGAGGATTAAACACCATGCCCAGACACAGGAAATGAATGAAAAACAAGATGGCCGGCGCCCGTTTCCGAGCGCGAAAGTCAGTTCGCGCGAGATTTTCCTCGCGATCTCGTGCGAACCTCTAGATTTCCCGCGCGATCTCGTGCGAACCTCTACTCGCAATGCGCTTACTGCGCGAGATTATACATAGCGGGCGGAAACGGAAATACGTCACGCAAACAAAATGGCCGCGCCCGTACTCGACCTTGGGGTAAATTCGCGTGTTGCGCTGCAAGCGGCTCGCGAATACTGCAAAAAAACTCGCGAAACAACAAGCCGCAAAAAAATAAAATGCTCATTCGCACGAATTGGCGGCTTCCGCGGTCGGTTTCGCACGACGCCGCGCCCCGCGAATAGCGCGAAAAAAACCGCAAAACGATTTCAGCAAAAGCAAAAGCAATGAGCAGGTGCAAAAGGTCAACCTCATGATTTGTAACGATTCTTTGTATTGCTTCCTGAGGGGGCCCTCCAGAATTCGGTTGCCTGCTTGCAACTATTGTGTGACCCTGCTCTGACCTTAACTGTATGCCACAAAGGTCCTGATTTACAGCTAAAGGAGCAGACAAGCAGGTGCCAGGCTGGAACTTTAAATTCTTTCAGTGACACATTAATTAGCCCCTAATTCATTATTGTCAGTTGGGGCAGGGCAGGTGTTGTAACTAATTTTGCAACAATGAAAGCACTTAGCAAGTGCAAAAGATCACTAATCAGGGCGCACTAAGGAAGCAGGTGCCAGCTAAAAAAATATTCTGTGACACATTAATCAGCCCCAAATTAATTCAGGTCACTTGAGGCAGGGAAGGTGTGCTTTGCTTTGCCGAAAATAATGTACACTGGACAACCAGAGGGTGTGGTGATGAAACAGAGGGTGGCATGGGTGGGCCAGAGGGTGGCATGAGTAGTCAGAGAGTGGCAGTGGTGACAGAGAGTGGCAGTGATGAAGAAGAGTGTCCCAAACAGGCTGGACATGTAGAAACAACAAGTTCGCAAAACTTGCGACCCGACAGGTAAGTTCGCAAATTGCGAAATTGTAAAAACCCTCGCGAACTGGCAGAAACACGGGCGAACACAAAAAAAAAAAAAAATCCGCAAATTCGCGGGAATTCGCGGATTTTGCGGATTGCGAATCCGCAAATCCGCAAAATTCGCGAACGCGAGATCCGCAAAATTCGCCCATGCTTACCCCGAAGGTATTGGAGCCTTTTCATGAGAACCAGTTGTGAGAAGTTAGCCTGGCATATGGTGTCCACTATTCTAGTGGGCACCTTGCACCAGTCTAAACGACCTTATGGTGATGGTTGTAAAGTCAACCTTATAGACCAGCAATCCTAGTGGTAGGAAGGCAGACCCTGAAGCAGAGGTCAGACCCGGGACCAGGGTTCAATTCCCGACGCGGCAGGGTCTTGAGCTCAAATGTCCATGGACTCGATAATTCTCGCTTCGGTGCCTGACCTAATCATGGGTTCACACTCTGCAACTCTGGGCATTAAGCTTGCTTAATCTCCACAATCCCCCCCCCCCCGCGGCGGGATGCCTGGCTTTCACCTTCGGGATGCCCTGTAGGGGCTATCTCACGGGGAAAAGCTAGGACGGGTTCCCAAGGCAAGCGCGGAGATACCCCTTTGGGGGTCGATTCAGGCGCTATATAAGAAACATAATAATAATAATAATAGCATGGACAAGCAGTCCTAGGCTAAAACTTCAGAGAGCATGTGAAGCCAGCTGTTTTACCATTTTTAATCCCTTGAACACTAAATGAAAGGACACCACACAAGGTATATATCAAATATATATGGATTTATTACTAACACAACCCCTCTGCACTCTTTATGAGGTCAGAGTTCAAGATACGTTACTAGTTACTCATTGAGCATACTATAGATTGCACAAATACAATCCTGCCCTAGGGGCCTCACGAACCATATACTAAGTAAGTGGTATAAGAGCCACTTCAGGAAAGGTGAATAGGCCTAGGGCCTAGGGAATCTCTGGAGCTACACTACAGGACCAAAGGTTTGGAAGTAGGAGACCCAGGGGAGACACGCGCAGTGTGGGAACACAGATGCAAGTTACCATTGACTTACAATGGAGAACGAAGAAGTCACAAAGTTACTGATTAGGGACACTTCCGGGTGGACGACGGTGAAACCCCTTTAAACTAGGACACTTGGATAGTCAATACCCACGGGAGCACTGGACTACTCGAGTTACCTCACCCAGCGAAGCCCGGTGCATAGGTGTCTTTTCGTGTCGGGTTTCGTTGATGCTTTCAATGGAGACCTGCAAAAGAAGTGCTGCAGGCGGCCGAAGGAAGAGTGTCCGGGTTGATCCAAGGGTGAATCAAGGAGCTGAAGAACCTGAAAGCAGAGGGGACAGAGTCTGGGTCACTAGCCAGTGACCAGGATGGAACCAGGTGATGTCGCGATGCAAATAGGTGAAGAGGTGAATCTTGTCTCTGCAGCCACGAGGACCAGGAGGCGTCGATGATGACCACGAGCTGGATTCTAGCTGTACCACGAAGGCTCTAGTTGACTGCGGTGTCGGTATCCGGATTGGACCCAACAAGCCTTGGTAACCGCAACCCACACAGGAAGTGAAGATTGCTTCAGTTCAAACCACCAAGGTCTGAGGAGCTTCTTTTTTGGAAGGAAGCTGGAGCAAGCGCAGAGCAACCAGGCAAGCATTGAAAATTAAAAGGATCGTCTTCAGGGGGCTCTCTAGCCAACGGGCTAGCAACCGGGAAGATGCATCGAGCTGAAATGCAGGAGATGCCCCCACCCGGCACTTGTGGAGTGTGGAGGGTTGAGCTCTGGTGCAGATATTGCTCAGGTCTGGGGCTTCTCGTGCCACAATGCACAACTGCGAGTTACCTCAGGACTCGATGTAGTTAGCAATTTGCAGGATGTCCAGGGAGTCTGGTCCCACATCTCTTGTGTGCCCCACGGGTCTCAGCTTTGCTGTGGATGTGGGTCGGAGTCCAAGAAGTCTGGAAGTCCAGTCCTGTGCAGCTGAGTCGTCGGATTCTGTCGGGAGCGTCGACAAAGCAAACTGGCAAGTTACTGGTGGTGCCTGTTTGAACAGGGTGGTCACTCCTTGACCACAAGGGGGATCTTCTTCAGTCTTCTAGTCATCATAGAATGTCCAAGTCCAAGAGTTTCATTTCGTAGTTTCTTTCCAGGATAATCTGATGTCTCTAGACACAGCTCCTTACTTTATACCAAACTAAGGGGCTGGATTTCCTGCTAGGTCCCTCCTATGGGTGGACCCTGAGAAGGGGGTGATAACACTTCTTTCTCTTTGTCCAGTTTCACACCAGAGCTGGGGTAAAGCAGTAACCAACATGTCTTATCCCTCTAGAAGGGTGGAATGCTACACCCACCGCCAGAATTGGTGGGGGTGTAGTATTCCAAAGCGTTTGACACCTTACACGACATGTTTTGACAAAGCCAACCGCGTGGATTATAATGCATTTAAGAGTATATGGTATGTCCATATCATAGAACAGCTAAAAGGACATGGTTCCAAAAGCTGCGGAGGGGCTCAGCTCATGCTACGGCACCCTCTCACATAAAACTAAGCACTGTGCCTCCAGGATTGTTAAGGCCTGCCATAGGAGTGACCTATAGGTACATATGTGTCTATATTTAAGGGTAGATATAGGTATACTATATCTAAGCAAGGGGTGATTACACCACCTTGCCCAGGCTGAGTGAGCAGCCTGTGGTGTCAGTTTGGATGGCCGGCCAGGGGTGGCATAATACATGCTGCAGCCCCTGGTAGGGCTTGAATGCATGCCCTGGGTACCTATGGTACTGGAGTTCTGGACTTTTTGGTTCCGTCCAGAGGTGTCAGGGATAACACCCGAAGACCCCGGAGTTCTACCTGTCTCGGTGCACAAATAAACAGAAACACGGGCTTCTCGATGGTGGTGTCAAAGACCAAAGGTTTATTACTGCAGGGACACAGAAGTCACAGAAACTACACACGGGCAGTATCTAGGAGCCTGTTCGATTTGTACAAAGTGGGTTGCTCCTTATATACTAAATTTTAGGCTTGGGGCAAATTCTTTACATGCTAGTACATTTCTAAACCTTTGTGTCCTAAACAATAAATATTTGGCGTTGTACAGGAATCGTCAACAATATCTGATGTCAAAACATTACGAACGAGGGGTTCCCACTATTCCATCATAATCCCATGTCAACTTTTCATTCAAGAGCCGGACCGCCTCATCGTAAATTTCGTTACCTCCCCCTAATAAAGGCCCAGAAGGAAAGGAGCAGAGCCAGGTGCAGAAGATAGAAAAGCAGGATAAGAGATGTTTGTGGGTCGTAAATGGGCAAGGCTACCAGCTTCGGCCGCCTAATCATGATCAGGCCAACGAACACGAGAACCAGTATAGCAGGACTGGCCTCAGGCAGAGGAGGCAGCTTCTGTCGAGTCATGCGGCCATGGCATGTTCTGTTCTAAGGTGCACGTGTCACTAGCAAGGTGAATCGCCGGCTAAAGCTTACGTGTCCTTAAGTGAAAGAGGTCACTGCGTGTCCATTGACTATGTGAGGGCAAGAAATACAAAATGGCTGCCGTAATCTAAGATGGATGCCATGGGTGAATCAGTAATGTGTTCATAGCAGGAGTGCTCTTGCTCGTAGCATAGCGAAAACACCAGGATATGCTAAATGGATCATTTGCGGTTCACTGATACCAAAATTATGTATTTACGACAATATTGAAAACACGGGTTCAAATCGTCACGGAACCTCAGACCCTCCTTTTGCCCTTACATAGGCAATTACTCAGTCTATGTCAGAGTCTATCTCTATGCTCATCAGGTCAGTGACATGTTGTTGCATCATCATCCTTTCCCGCACCTTTTCTCCAAACGCAGGTGGTTTTCTGAAACAGGTTGCAGCACAGAGATTACACAAAGCAGGACCACATTGGATAATAAGGCAGCACGAGAACAGGAATACTAGGATGATACCAATGTCCATCAGAACCTTCCATCCCCACGCCGACAACAGAGTCCAAAGCCACTCCATTAAGGACCAGTTTCCCTTGTCTACGTGAATAGACTCGGAAATCTTGTGTAGCTTAGAGATCGCCTCATAGACAGTCGGAGCATTATTGGGAATAAAAACACAGCAGCTCGATTGGATCATTCTGCATACCCCACCTCGATCTGCAAGTATTACGTCTAGAACCATACGGTTCTGCAACGTCATGAGACGATCCGCCTGAAGCTCAGCTGTTAAGTTACTAAGGGCACCAGCAGTTTCTGTAATAGTAGATTCAACTACCCGTGTTAGCTGACGTAGATTTCTACTATTGGCCATAGGCCCCCAGAACGGAAGGAAACCTTTGAAGAAGTCTCCAGCTTCCTGACCAGCGGTATCTTCCTTGCTGAAAACACCTCTTGCTACTCTGGTCTTGTGATAATCTGAAGAAGCAGTGTACGTTGGAGGCAACAGTCGAGCAATATAACATGAGCCTGAAAAGTCAGCAGGCAACCATGTATACGCTCTGTCTTGACAGATGAAGTAGGTACCCCTAGCAGTAAGAAAGGCAGGGGAAGAGTTAGACGGAAACACGTAAGTCTCAACGCACTCACTCTTCCCTAGCTGAGCTCTCGGATTTCTCCCATTTCCTTGCAAACAGACTTGACCTCGGTGAGGCACGACCCAGACTGGAGTGGAGCTCTTACGTTTGCTTCCTCCCAAACTAAGACGATACTCTGTAGAATTCCAACTCAAATATACCCGTAATTCATCTCTAGGGTAAGATGGAGTATTATTGACGTCTTTAATCATGTCAATAATTCCCTGGACTAAAGCTTTATTGGCAGAGTTGTATTTAGTGGAACGTGGTGGACGCGGAGGATAGGTCTCGAGGGCATAGGCAAAAATGGTCTGAAAGGCCTGAAATGATCCATTATAGCTAAAAGGCAAGACTAGATAAGGGATGCCTTTATCCATAGTGTGGGGTATCAAACCACACACCCAGCAGTCTGTTGTGTTAACTACCAGTTGGTGTTGATGCAAGAGCTGTACAAAAGTGTTATTAATGAATTCTGAGCGTCGAGCTTGTTCATGTTCAGGAAACGAGTGAAAAGAATGATAAGAAGCAACAGTAGAAGAAACAGGATCAAGGGGAGGTATTGTAGTTGTTACCGGTGTAAAAATTAGATGCACACCAAAGACGATTCCACCCACCAACGTTATCAAAACAATCAAAAACGTAATTGCACATTGCATCAGAAAGCATTTGCTATGAAGAATCTTGTAAAGTCTATTTCTGCGAACATAAATTATATTTTCTTGGTGCAGCTCAGGAAGCTCCATCTTCTACGACCGCTCGCAACCACTGATGATGTGTACGTAGATGAAAATGCCTCTATCAGCTCTGGGAGTTCCCAGAACTAACAGAAAGATCGACCTAGTGTCTGACCCCCGCAGATTCAACTAGGCACACAGCCACGACCCTACGGCTACCCAGACGGCAAGGCAAATTAAAACAACATAACAATACAAAGTATTAGCAAACTTCCTGGCTGGAGGCAATGTATCAAAATTCAAATGTGTAAAATAGGCAGTTTCCTGCTTTATTTGTCCATATTGCGAGATCGTAAGTTGTATCTCAATTTTCCAGGAGCTGTTTGATCTGGAAACAGTGTATTTTCAGCAGGGGTTGCAATGTTCAAGTTCGCAGATGGCAAATGTTCTTTTGATGCAGAGGACAAATGTTCAGAGTTCAAAGGAGCAGTTTCAGAAGGGGAGTCAGAGTTCGGTGAATCAGTGATCAGTTCTGCATCGCTGAAAGGGATGAACCTGGGGACTTGTTCAGTTTCAGAGGCACCGATTCCTTTCTTCACCCAGTTATCATAAGGAAGCGGCAGGGGCACACGCTTGGCGTGCGTTGCATGGATCCAGTTCTTTCGGCCAGCCACGCGAATAGCAGTTCTCGTTGCCAACAACACTTGGAATGGTCCGACGAATCTGGGTTGGAGATTTCTCGTCCGTCCAAAATTTCGTATGACCACTTGGTCACCTGGTTTCAGCTGATGACCTGGACTCTCCGGTGGCTTTGGCAATGCATCGAAAACCTGTTGGTGAATAAGACTCAATTTAGCAGTCAAGTCGAAAAGGTAATCAATTAACATTGGGTATTCCAGCTGTTTAAACTCCTTCGGTCTAGGTACCCCCCAAACATTTGCAGGCCGACCAAAAACAATTTCATACGGACTAAGCCCTACTCTAGAATGCACAGTCGCCCTTGTGGATAACAGAGCCAAAGGTAGTGCATCTGGCCAGGACAACCCGTGGATGCTTGTATCTTAGCAAGTTTCAGTTTGAGGGTGCCATTGTAACCCTCAACTAAACCAGCAGACTGGGGATGATTCGCACTGTGGAACTTCTGTTTTATCCCTAAGCCGGCACACACATTCTGCATAACTTTCCCTACGAATTCACTTCCATTATCTGACCATACAATCCGTTGCATTCCAAATCTGGGGAAGTATTCTTTGAGAAGGATTTTGGCAGTGGACAAGGCAGTATTGTCCTTCAGTGGGTATGCTTCGATCCATCTAGAAAAAGCACAGACTACCACTAGGACGTACTTTAGATTATTGCAACGATCCATGTGAATGAAGTCTAGCTGAATCACTTCAAAGGGGCAAGAAGGAGGAGCAAAATGACCAGCGGGTGTGGGGATTCCCTTGCCAGGATTATGCATCAGGCATACCACGCAATTTCTCACCACTCTCTCTGCACACTTACTAATCCCATCATTCTTCCAGACTGGAGCCAACATCTTACAAATCCCTTTAGAACTGATGTGCGCTGCTCCATGCGCCATCGTTACTACTGCAAGCACATACGCATCAGGCAACATCCAACGCTGTTGTTCTGACAAATCAATCCAACACCCACTCGAGTCCAATTTACCCGTATTCTCTTTCCATGCAAGCTTTTCCTCCTCAGTCGCCTCTTTCTGAATTTCTTTCACACTTTCCACTGTGTCCTCACACATTCCAGACTCAGAAATCCATCTTGCAGACATTGCAACATACATTCTACTCATCATATTCCTAGCTGTCTGTTTAGCGGTCTCATCAGCAAAAGCATTCCCACGACCAACATCATCCGTGATTGCTTTATGAGCACTACATTTCACAATCGCAACTTCAGTCGGCAAGGTTAGAGATTCCAACAAGTCATTAACTAGCTGACCATGTTGAATCTTAGTCCCATGGGACGTAATGAAACCTCTCTCTTTCCACAAACGGCCAAAACTATGGGCCACGCCGAACGCGTACTGACTATCTGTGAACACATTCACTCTCTTTCCCTTAGCTAAAACACACGCTCTCGTTAGTGCGATCAATTCTGCAGCTTGGGCAGAATTCTGACTCACTCTTGCAGTCTCCACAATCGTACTCAAAGTCGTTACTGCATAAGCAGCAGTCACATCATCATTCTCCAATTTAAAGCAAGACCCATCAACATACAACGTGCCATCTGGATCTGGTAACGGAGTGTCTTTAAGATCAATTCGTCCTTTTGTCTCTTCCTCGGTTCTGAAACAACAGTCATGTGGTTCCGAATCACTCGACTCCTGATTAGTCGGCAACAATGTTGCTGGATTCAATACATTGCATCTTTTGATCTGAATATGACTTGCTAGCAGTGTCAGCTCGTAGCCTGATAATCTAGCACTGGTAAAGTGTTGCGTCTTGGTTCGATTCATGAGTGTATCCACGGCATGAGGAACCATGACCACTAGCATGTTGTTCATAACCAAACCAGCAGATTGTCAAATGGAAGCTGCAGCTGCTGCTGTAGCTCTCAAACAACTAGGCAACGCTCTGGCTACCGGATCTAATGTTGATGAAAAATACGCACAAGGGCGTTGTTTATCACCAAATCTCTGTGTCAGAACACTCAACGCGCAACCTTCCCTCTCGTGAACATAGAGCGTAAATGGCTTACTGTAGTCAGGTGTACCCAATACAGGAGCTGAACACAATGCATTTCGTAACTCAGAAAAACTCTGCTGACATTCGGCAGACCATGGCACCGGACTCGGAACATTTTTCGCAGTCAAAGCTACCAATGGTTTTGCCAAAAGAGAAAAATTTGGGATCCATTGCCTACAGTATGAGGTAATACCTAAAAACGCACGCACTTCTCTCTGTGTGCTAGGAACATTCATCTGCGTAATTGCTTTTATTCTCTCTGGGGTCAACCTTCTTCCCTCCTTTGACAAGAGATGACCTAGGTAGGGCACTTCTTGGCAACAGTATTGCATTTTCGAGGGTGACACCATGTGATTCAAACTAGACAAATGATGCAATAAGGAAATTGTAGCTGCTTTGCAAGTTTCCTTGTCATCGGCAGCCACTAGAAGATCATCAACATATTGCACTAAAGCAGAACCAGGAGGAAGTACAAAGGAATCTAACTGACTTTTTAATGCCTGGCTGTAAATGGATGGGCTCTCACAATAGCCTTGTGGAGCACGTTTAAACCTGAAGCTTCGACCTCCTAGAGAGAAGCCGAAAATATCTCTGCTCTCCTCGGCTATCGGAATGCTGAAAAAGGCATTCTTCAAGTCGATAACTGAAAACCATGTGGCTGTAGCAGGAATCAACGTTAACAATGCAGTAATGTCTGGAACTACAGGAAACTGCGGAATCACAATTTTGTTAACCTCTCTAAGATCGATTACAAACCTATAGACTGGAGGCTTTGAAGGATCAGTACGTTTCAGAATTGGCAATACAGGACTGTTACAGACATTTCCTCTAGTTTCTTCTACTACGTCTTTCTTGATCAAATCTTGCACAATCAACAAAAGCGCACGTTCACCTTCACTAGAGATCTTGTATTGTGGGATTCGTGGAAATTTGACATTTGCTTTCAAAGTGACTACATATGGTGGAATTTCTAAAAGACCTACATCGTTAGGACCAGTCGCCCAAAGAGAATCAGGGAGAGAACGCAGCTCTGGTGGGAGCGCATCCATCGACAAGTACATCGGAGAGATGATTCTTTTACCCAATGTAAGCTGTACTCCTGCCGGAGAACAGTACAATGTCGCATACAGGCGTTTTAACAAGTCTAAACCAAGCAGATTTTCATTACAACCGGTTGTCAAAATCAAGGGTGCTTTCAATTGACGGGGTCCAACAGAAATAGACAAAGGACCAGATACGGGGTTGTAAACAGGGGCGCCTGAAAAACCTACAGAAACATTTGTTAAGCCAGACAAAGGTGCGCCAGGGAGTTTCGCATGAATGATAGAACTTTTTGCTGCACCAGTATCCAACAGAAACGGTTCGACTACACCTGATGTTGCTACTGCGACATAAGGCCCACTCTGATCTACTGGAACTGATACTACTCCCTCTCTTTGTCCATGGCTGTCCTAGTACTCACTTTGCTGAAATTCCTCATTGGTTTCACAGTAGTCTTCAACGTGATACTGTTGAGATCTATTTTGTTGGGCAGACTGTCCATTTCGCTGATCAAAATAATTAGAAGGGCGATCATTCGTCTGTGGAGGCATAGCACCTCGTCCTCTAGAATTTTGCATGGAACCACCACGACCTCTCTGAGCTGCTGCAGCATTATTCTGTGCTAACACTGGACACTCATTCTTATAATGACCTTCTTTCTTGCAGTAAGCACACTGATTCCATTGATATTGCGGTCTCTGCGAACCATAATCTGTCCTCTGATATGACCCTTGCTGTGTGTTAGTCTGATTTGTGCGAGGCGGATATGCTTGCTGCAAAAGAACTTTAGTTTTTAAATCTTTCGTTTTCTTATCTGACTTTTCCTTCTCTTCTTTATCCCTATTTTCATAGTACTGGGCAGTTGCAAGTATTTGCGCAGTCGTAGAGACAGCCCACGCACTTTCAGAATCTTTTAATTTATTACTAAGCTCTGGTAACAGATTGTGCACAAATTTATCAACAAATAATCTCTGTCCTCCTTCCGTGCTCATATCCTGACCACTGTGATCTACGAAAGTCTCTTCAAACCTTGTGAAAAAGTCGGAGACACTTTCGTCTTTCTTCTGCCTGCATGCGGACAACTTGTCCCAGTTAACGCGCAATGCTGGCATCAGAGTCTTCATTAAGTCGATTATTCTGCCGGGCAAATCAGCAATTAGAGGTTCGGGTTTGGAACCACCTACTTGTTGACCATCTGCTGCTATTATAGCTGCCCAATCACCACCTAGGGCAACTGGATGATTCTCTTTACGAATTTTAGCCCAAATCCGTTGCGGTACTACATTACCAAATAACATGTCAATGTCCGCTAAATTCATCACACAAGCTTCAACTGTCTGCGCTAACTCTTTGTAGTACCCGGCTGGATTCTTACGCGGATCAGGCAAGGCCTGTTTCACTGCTAACACTTCGGCTCGCTTCCACGGAATGTGTATCCACACTCTCTGGAATTGGGCCGGAGCGGCAGCAATACCACGTACTGCATCAGCTTGTACAGCTTCGCGCCAAATTGGAGGAACCTCCCTCATAGGATATTGGCGATTCTGCTTCGTGTTACGTTTCTCTAACTCCCTCGGTGAACGAAGGGATGGATCATTCCTATAACTTAAAATCAGTTCCATCACTTCCTTTATATTTTGACCAACTATCATACCTGCAGCAAATTCTTTCTGGACTTGAATTAATTCTTCTAGATTTGATTCAGAGTCATCCTCTTCCAATTCCTCACGCAAAAGGGAGCACATTTCATCGAACACATATCGCTGTGTCGGTACATTCCATTTCATAAATGTATCTAATACATCTCTAGTACTATATCTTCCACTTTTCGAAATCCATCTAAGAGCTGTGGAATCTAATATTCCCCGTTCTTCAGTACTGGGAAGCTGACTGCGTCTCTGAACAGAGTCAGAGGCAGGAGTCTTAATTAAAGTTTTATAGAAGGGAGATAGAATATTAGAGACAGAATCAGTGATTCTCCGTCGAACAGAAAGCGGAGTCATAATGCTAGCAGAAGCCGTAAGTAAAGTAGCAGTTGGAACAGATAAAACAGGAACAGTAGGAGTAGCAGGCAAAGTAGCTTGTGAAACAACAGGTGTGAGCGGTACAGGCACAGGCAAAGAAGCTGGCAACCCTGGAAGAGGGGGTGCCGGAGGAACATTAACATTGACCACAGGAGGTACAGGAGCTTGATTCAGGGGAGCAGGAGCAGGAATACCAGGCTGTCCAGCAGCCGGTAATTGAACATTCGGTAAAGGTGGAGCCGTAGCGCCCTGTGCATACGGTGGGGGTGACCTCAACAAGTAAGACAACAAGCGATCCTTTTCGGGGTCCTCTATTATCTTAGCTGTACTCGATGGCAAGGCAGGATAGCACTTGTCTATCGCTAAATTACGCTCTCTATTGGCCACCTCCATTGCTTTCTCAGATTCGTTGAGTTGCAGCTGCTTAGCAGACTGTTCTAAAGTCAACTCTTGCTCTTTCTGTTCTTTCTTTAACTTCTTAATTTCTCTCTGTTTAGATTCTTTTTGCCAATAACGGAAAGAATCAAACATTGCCGGCCGGGCTTTCTTCTTAAACAATTTCATTTCCAAATTATCAAGAATTTCAGGTTCAAAACTACCATGCAGTGGCCAACTAAGGACACCGTCTTTCTCTGTATATCGGATCCATACCTCATTATAAGAGATAGGGCCCACACCGAACTTACAATACAAATCATAAAGAGGAGTTCCAATCGGAGGAACCAGACATGAGTCCTCCAACCGGGAATCACTGTTGCAACCAAAACACGACAACATACAATTTTTCCGACTTACCATTTTATAATCCGGAACACAGAACAGACAAAACACAAACAAAAGGTGCGCACTCAAACCAAGAACTTAGGCCTACCAAAGCGAACAAATTTATCGATACCCAAACTAAACCAAAAGATTATCGTAACTAGAACAACCAGTGATAATCTTACGAAACTAAACCAAACCAAGAACTAAAAGGATTATCCAAACAGGAGCAACCCTTACGAAGTAACCAACTAGCAACCACTTAATACTTAACTGAGGCACTGAAGACGTCACCAAGGAGAAACCCGTCTACGTCTCGCCGTACTAAGGTCTGCACCTCGGGTCCAAGACAGGGCGACGGTCAAGGCAACGGACCACTGCAGCCGTCTGAACGGGAACCCTCGTGGAAGAGAACGTCGGGCCACTTTTGCGATATGCCGGGATCGATGAAGTGGGGCGCCTCCCTCAGGAATCTTCACACGAAGCTTCTCGAACTCTTCAGGCTTTTGGACCGGTACCGAATGACGTCGCCCCACGTTGGGCGCCAATTGGAGTTCTGGACTTTTTGGTTCCGTCCAGAGGTGTCAGGGATAACACCCGAAGACCCCAGAGTTCTACCTGTCTCGGTGCACAAATAAACAGAAACACGGGCTTCTCGATGGTGGCGTCAAAGACCAAAGGTTTATTACTGCAGGGACACAGAAGTCACAGAAACTACACACGGGCAGTATCTAGGAGCCTGTTCGATTTGTACAAAGTGGGTTGCTCCTTATATACAAAATTTTAGGCTTGGGGCAAATTCTTTACATGCTAGTACATTTCTAAACCTTTGTGTCCTAAACAATAAATATTTGGCGTTGTACAGGAATCGTCAACAATATCTGATGTCAAAACATTACGAACGAGGGGTTCCCACTATTCCATCATAATCCCATGTCAACTTTTCATTCAAGAGCCGGACCGCCTCATCGTAAATTTCGTTACCTCCCCCTAATAAAGGCCCAGAAGGAAAGGAGCAGAGCCAGGTGCAGAAGATAGAAAAGCAGGATAAGAGATGTTTGTGGGTCGTAAATGGGCAAGGCTACCAGCTTCGGCCGCCTAATCATGATCAGGCCAACGAACACGAGAACCAGTATAGCAGGACTGGCCTCAGGCAGAGGAGGCAGCTTCTGTCGAGTCATGCGGCCATGGCATGTTCTGCTAAATGGATCATTTACGGTTCACTGATACCAAAATTATGTATTTATGACAATATTGAAAACACGGGTTCAAATCGTCACGGAACCTCAGTACACTATACAGGGGCTCACAAGGGTGACCCAATACCCAATCAGGTATGTACCTAAAGTACATGGTATCAATTTAAAGAGAGAACAGCCGGGCTGTGGGTCTGATTAGCAGGCCCACAGCCACACTAAATTCGAAAAACCAGAAAATCGCAGCAAAAAGTGGGGGTAACCATAGGAAGCAGACCCTACTCTCCTACACCAGTTACCTTACTGGAGGACACATTAATTTTTGGTAGGCACAGTGAGGTTCAGTGATTTTTCCAGAATCACAGGATACCGAGCCAGCACCGAGACTCGAACCTGGGGGCATATTACCACAAACTAGCGAGATATATCGCTAAATGGGCTTAGCGAATTTTTTTTTATCGCCGCGCATCGCCGGATATTATCGCAGAGATAATGTGCTATTATCAACGTTTATCTCTAAAGCGATAAAATATCCGGCGATAGCGGCAAAAATGCGTGAATATCGCTGAGAATACAAGCGATATTCACGCATTAACGCCAATAGAGCCATAATATCCACCTCCCATTGGACATACCGGCTAAGAACTGGTCTGAGCAGGCGTTAGCTTTTGGAGATGTTCATGCTTAGTGAGAATATTTCCATCGCTACGCCTGCGTTGATAATAGGCAATAGTGATGTTAGTGACTGTTTTTAGTCGCTACCAGGTTGGGTACGCCCACTTTGCATGTCATTAGTGATAAATATTGCTGACATGCAAATCGGGCCCCAAACCGGTCGCTATCACCTACAAGCTGTCGCAAACTGCTGTTATCGACAGCTTGCTAATAGGGCTAAAGCGGGGATAATCTCTTATTGCCCTCCTTGATAATATGCCCCTAGTTCCCCAGCTCTGTAGTGGGCAACTCTGGCCGTTACGCCTCATCCTTGTCATAAATACACTAACATTCCAAGAACAAGAACACAGATTCCATCATGTAACCCTTCAACAGATTGAAGAACGCGAGATAAGCATCTCCCCCAGCCAGTGGGGGCTGTAAACTTTGCCAGTAAAGCCTTGCCCAGGGGAAGGGCAGAGTAGAGGCATCCATTGCTCGAGACAGATGTCCTGTGAACCGCCTCGGGGCACTCGCCACTGTCCGGTTTCAAGGCTGGATGTTGCTTCCAGCTGTTAATGTCAATTGTGATCCTAACAGAGCAAACAAGGGTTTTCCAGCGATGCTAGGTTGTGTAAAAGGGGTGTAAGTTGAAGTTATCTTATGGAGGCCAGATCAAGTAAACTTTTGCTACAGGTTCAGCGGGGTATTGCTAGCTTACATTAGCTCTGGAAACTAGATTGTGCTAAAGTATGTTTTGCTACTTTAAGCTGTTATGCAGATGATGTTGTTTTCTTGTTTTAGTAATGCTGTGCAGGCTAGTTTGGGGTAAGCGAAATGCTTCTGGTTTAGATTAGCCCTGTCTGCAAGGGTGTGTTAGGCTAGGGTTTGCTAGTTGAGCTTATGTAATGCATGCGAGGCTGGTTAGGTTTTAGTATTTGAGGTGATATTTTGCAGGTTAGGTTAATTTAGATTATTTCCCGCAGGTTAGGCTATGCTTGCTATTTTGGGTTATATTATGCAGACTTGTTTGTCTTGGACTAGGGTTGACTACTTAAGGTTCTTTTATGCAGGATAGGTTTGATTAGTGTAGGTTTTGCTACTTCATGTTACATTGTGCAGGTGAGACTACGTTTTGGTACCTTAGGATTTGCTATGTACACTAGGTTTGCTTAGGGTTTGCTAGTCTGGTGAGCTTACTTTATGAAGGTTAAACAATTTTTTCTTGGTTGATTTTATGTGACGGGTTCGGTTAATTCAGCGTTGTTTGATGCAGTGCACTGTTGTACTACTCCGAGTGTCACTAAAATGTGAGCTGCTATAGATTTGTGGTGGCCGAGTGTGAAATATAGATAGGTTTGGCAGTTGAGGCGTGTGGTGGTGGGGCAGGACGTGTCTGTATTGTTGGGAGCAGGATCTTTTAGAGACTCGCTGCTGGGGCATTTCTTTTTTTGATTCATTTTATTGATCTTTAAACTACCTCACAAAAAAAGACAAACATTTCCAGTACACAACAGCCCATTTGCATCCTCTATATAGCATTACAAATTGAGTGTTAAATTGAAAATTGTTTGCCTTGCTCGCAGGCTTTCCTCCAGTCAGAATCTGTGCAGAGGTCTGGGCGCACCGGTGCCCACCTTTCTTGCGCATGTTTGGGATCCACGTGCCAAGTACAGGTTCTAAACTAAGCACTTAATTAATAAATTAAGCGAGACTCAGGATTCCTCACCTTAAAGTCGGCCTTTCTTATGGGCACAGCTGGAGTCTAAAATATAAAAGCCCACCTCAATGGCTGCACGCTGCTGCCGGAAACGAAAGCAGAGAACGTGCAGGCGCTGCTGAATGCGTCCGGGTGTCTAAAAATGACACCCAGATAAGTTCAGCATATTTCAGTGGGGCCCACTTCTTGCAGGATGGACCGCACCCCCCTTTTGTAAATAGTGTCTCAAATGTCTCTGGAATCAAAATAAAGGGACACAACTTCGATTAAAATAAAATAGGATATTCACAGCACTGATCTAGGTGACACTGGTGACTGGTTCAGTCTGCAGACCGCCAAAATGGAAGGTGTTTTAAGAGATGAGCTGGGAAGGACCATTTTGGCAGGTAAAGGTTTTTTATGGATAAAGAATACACCTAGCGGGTACCCCGAGACACTGCAAGGACACACATGCGAGCTGCCACACACCTGGGGCCTCATTTATGAGCCCTTGCGTCACTTTTACGCTGCCGGTGCGTCACTTTTTGTGACGCACCAGTGGCGTAAAAAATGCTCCTTGTTGCGCCATATTTACAAAGTGACGCATCTAGGTAGATGCGTCACTTTGTAAACCCCTGCGCCACATTATACCTGCGCCAGGTGTAATGTATGAAAAGGGGGCGTATTGACGCAAGGAAGGGTCGTAGAAGTGACGCAGCGAAATCTATTAGATTTCACGGCGTCCCTTCTAGGACGCCGTTGCGTCAAAATCTTGTGCCTGCCTCACAGCAGGCGTAAGACTGACGCAGGCCCTTTCACATGGGCCTGGCCCCATGTGAAAGGATGCATTGCTGGAGTTGCGTCACTTTTGTGACACACTCCAGTAATGCGTCACTTTTGCGCTTACAGATACGTCAGAAATACATTACGTATCTGTAACTCCTTGCACAATGATGAGTCATACATTAAATATGACACATCATTGGTGTCGCAAGGAGGGAGAGATGCGTCAATTTTCATAAACGAGGCCCCTGGTATCCATGAGAAGGGCTGGCGTTGTGCTCTTGTTATCATTTTGTCGGCATTAAACGGTCGTCAGGTTTATGTGGGATTTACTGAAGGCAATACATTCTGAAGCATCATACACACCAAGCCGCACGCAGAACGCCAGGCTCAACCTCTCCTGCGAAATGAAATCTGGGCACAAAACGAAGATAGAGGAGACAGGGCTGAGAATGTGATGGGTTTTGGGAGCGGTCTTGCAGCGCGCAACCTAATTCTGAAGTCCAACGGAAACCTGATGCTGGTGTGTGCCGAGACCGTGGGGAGCAGAAACGGTGACAGTCCGGGCTTGGATGTACAATGTTACAACCCGATCAGAATGATCGCGGTACATCACTACGCATCTTTTACAACGCAAGTCGTTACCACAACTTACGTTGTAGGCAGCTGGACTTAGGAATAGTAAGATGTACTATTCATACTCCAGCCTACGTACAGTAGGGAAGGTGTAGGAATAGTAAATCTAATATTCCTTAGTCTAGAGCGCCCTCCAGCGCAAGTCGTGGTAACGACTTGCGTTGTAAAAGACGCGTTGTAATGGCACCGCGGTGTTTTGACCGCGGTGCAAAGGTTGTAGACCCCGGGCTTCCTTCCTGCAAACATCTGGTGCCGGGCAGGTTCCAGCTCGACGCACAGCATATTTTCTATTGTCCTGGTGAAGGGGGCGAGGCGGGTCAGTGTGCTGGACAGCCAGGGCTCAGGATTTCTCCAGTTTGGCCTGGAACCTCGCGGAGGGCTGGGGAGACGGGGTTGAGCGGCAGAGCTTATCAATTTGTGGTGTGGGAATCCCTCCAGGGGCCTTCAGCTCTTGCGCCTCGCTCTGCTCCAGCACCTTCCGTGAGCTCCCCGGACTCACAACCCTAGGCATTCTCCCGAGAGCGTAAATTACAAGCATTGTTTGCATACACCAACAATATATATAACATGACTCTTCCACAACAAGTAAGAAGGGTTCATGGCGCAGCACCTCCACGCCACCTACAGCAGGTCGATCGGGCCGGCCGGGATCTCGATGTTCATGGTGGCGGCCCGAGGCAGAAACAGACAGCGGTGCCCAGCTATGGCCCCCACAGTACCTCCTTGTCCCCAGGCTTCCACTCCTGTCAAAACGTACCGAGCGCCGGGAATGGGGAGCAGAGGGGGCTCTGCTCTGTGGACTGGACTGCAAGTTTGGCACGCGCGGCAAAGGGAACGAAGCCACGTGCAACTGCCTGACGGACTGACTCGCCTTCCTCTGCGTATTGGCCTCCAGTGGGTCAAGCACGCGCATTCATGGTTTTGCAAACTGGTGTTGAAGCATTTCTGGGAAGCACCTACCCTATTGACATCAGAAGTTTTTGAAAACCGCTTTTTAGCCAAACATACAAAGCAGTGTGTCCCATGGCCCAGACACTGGTAGACTAACGGCCCAGTATCTTCTCATGAAACCAACCCTGGTTTTTGAGCAATACCTGGATGAAGAGCAGCCCCAGTTGTCAGAATCTTTATACATGAAATTGTTTTACACGTATTAATCCTTTGCCCCGCATATGCCATGCCCAGGCAAACAATGGATGAAACCAATCTGTCCAAATTTGGGAACTAGGTCGAGTCCTGAGGCTGAAAGAATACTAAAATCTGACACTTCTCAGACAATAGTTTTTAGGGTTAGCAGATATTTGTTTGCTGTGGGTATAACGAGAGAAAAAAAGGTCTGAAATTTGCTTTTTATTCAAATTGTGATTATTTTAGCATTTGTCGAAAGCGGCATCATTGGAATGTTTGTGTTTTAATTGTGTTTTATGAATCCAAAAGTATGAATTGTTAATATGTATCTATTATGGTTCAAGCAGAACCTGAAATAAAGATTAATGATGATGATGATGAAGTGATATCATCACAATCCGTGCTGCACTATTGCATTCTTTGTCTTTTCTGGCTGCATCGTTTGGTCCCCCTGCCTCACCTGGCCCTCTCCTGCCGCAGCATCCCCGCGGCCCGGCTTCCGCAGAATTTGTCATCACGTCTTTTAGATGTTAACTAGTTCTGTCAAATGTTTTTCTAAAAACAAACATTTCATTTCTACGCACGTCACTCGCTCTTAATACATGCAGATATATAAATAAAGTTGTATTTTATCACTATGTATTTCTGCTTTTATGGTTCTCAACCGATAATGAAGCTTTTTTGACTGACTGACTGATATATATATATTTTTGCAGATTTCTATAATGCGGCCTGATCCCGAAGGCATCAGAACGCTTCACTTGAGCCTTTGTGTTGGACAGGCCACATGAAGGGCTCGCTCCCTCCCCGCCCGACAGGGCCCGGGCACCAGCTCTCCAGGTGCTACCCACAGAAGCAACTCGCAAACAGTCCCCTACGGGCCTCCGGCTCCCGGACATCTCTGTATTACTGGCCCGGGCCACCGTCAGCACTATTGCCCGGCCCGACCGCCATCTTGGACACTGCACCACGAGGCCGCGTGGCCTCAACCCAACCCCAACCCTGGGCCTGGCCAGGCCCCGACAGCCCGGCACCACCATCCACCAGGAGGTGAACGGACCACTTGGCAGGTCAATGGGAGAAAGAAGTGTCGATGGCTCTCCCCCGCCAGGTGCCGATCGCCCTCAGCCTCCCCGGGCGCTGGCTCCACCCCCCTGCTGGGTGTCTGGACTCCCTCATCCCGGACCTCCCGACCTCCAAGTGCGAGGGTCCGGACATCAAAGGGCGCCAGACCTATAACTGGGGCAGCTCCAGAGCAGGAGGGCAGTTGTATCCTGGAGTCGAGAGACACCGCGAAGAACTCATCCTTGACGGACTGCTGGCGCTGCCGCAGCCCTGCCTTGTGAACTGTCGTCCTGCCGCCAGCGCTGCCGCGGCCCTCTGCAATCTACCATCTTCGTTGGGACCTGCTGGCGCTGACGCGATCCATTGTAACTACCATCTTCGTTGGGACCTGCTGGCGCTGCCGCGATCCGTTGTAACTACCATCTTCGTTGGGACCTGCTGGCGCTGCCGCGATCCGTTGTAACTACCATCTTCGTTGGGATCTGCTGGCGCTGCCGCAACCCGTCCTTCAAGAACGCCGAGCTCGAGGATTGTGAGCTACCCATCATCTCATCGTAACTACCAAATTGGTAACAAGACTGTCCCGCTACCCCCTTTCCCTTCCTAAAGACTAGAATCGAGGGGACCCCTGAGTCCAGACCTCCTTGTACTATTCTACCGTACTTCAAGATTGCCTATAAAGAACGTTAAATCTTATCCTTGTGTGGTGCCTGTTCTGTGGGGGGGAAGTTACTTGTCTGTACGATCGCTGGAGACGGCTCTCCCCGGAGACCTCTCCCCCTGTCCTCGGCCGACCCTCCAGGTCCCATCTAACATTGGTGGCCAGCGGCGCGATCCGAACCAACGCGTAATCGTACAGAAAGCAACTCACCCCACGACTAAACCACAATGCCGGCCCAAGAGAACGGGTCTACAGAGAAATTCCAAATGGACAAGCTGGAAGAGTACAACCATCGAGAATTAAAACAATTTTGTATAGAACTGGGCATTGCTACCACCGGCCTGAGCACAAAAGATGACTATAAACACGCCCTAGAATCATGGGCAGAGGCAAACCCCTCTGGTCCCCGGGACCAATGCGTCGAAACACCGGAAACCAACCCCGCTCCTTCCGAGGAAAGGAGAACGGGTCTCTCCCGGGAAGAGATCCAAGAGCGAGAGAAAAACAGACTGCATGAACTAGAGTTGGCACGACTCAAAATGGATGGAGAACTAAAACTGGCGGAACAAAAATTGAACCTAGAACACTTACGGCTCCGAGAAGAGCGGGAGGAAAAACAGAGACAAAGAGAGCTTGAAGAAAAAAAACTGGCATATGACCACGAGCGCAAACTAGCAGAAATAGAACTACGTAAACAAGGCAAGAGCCTGGGGGCGCCCGAGCAACCACGCACCCCAGGAACTTCAGAACCAAAGGTCCACATTCCCAAAGATGTCGTCCGAGAGTTCTACCGAAACGACGACATACAACAGTGGTTCAAGGCCTATGAGATCGCCATGACCTCTCACCGGATCGATAGAAGTGACTGGGGAGCCGGTCTATGGGGGAGGTTCGTCAATGAAGGCCGTGATGCCCTGTTACAGCTCCCGGATAACCAAATGACGTCCTATGATCACATGAAGGCCGCCCTCCTCACTCGATATGGGCTGACACCCGAAATGTACCGCCAGAGGTTCCGCGATTGCACCCGAATCCCGGGTACGACTTGGGTGGAATACGTGAACTAGTTCAGCCGAGCCCTCGAGGGGTGGATCAAGGGGAGCAACGTAACGACCTACGAGCAGCTTTTTAACCTTGTTGTGTGGGAGCACCTCTCCAATAACTGCTTTGTCGAGCTCAGGCAACACCTCCTCGACAGTAAAATGACTGATCCACGGCAGCTCGCCGCCGAGGCCGACCGATGGGAGAGCACCCGAGTGGGCCGGGGTGGCCCGAACGAGCAGAACAGGAACAACCAAGGCCATCACCGCCCCCGAGGAGGAGGAGGCGAGGGCCGGGGGAAAGACACCGTACCGGCCGCTTCCGCCACCAGCACCCCGCCCCCGGCCAACCGGGGCAACCCCCCGATGCGCCCGGGGTTCAGAGCCAATGTCACGTGTCACCGATGCCAGCGAGTCGGTCACTACGCCAATGACCCGAACTGTCCACAGAACTAGACTCCGAGGCCCCGCCAGGTAGCAGCCGCCGCCCTCGGAGAAGAGCAAGTCTCCGAGGACCAAGAGGAGTACGGACACGAGCAACAAGATTGGGAGCCGGCCGCCATGGTCCTGGCGTGCCTGGGAGGGAGAGACATGGTCCCCCGGGCTCCCCTACCCGCCAACACCAGAAAGTATAGTCAGTGGGTGAACATCAATGGGCGCAAGGCCGAAGCCCTACGTGACACAGGGGCCAGTGTGACGGCCGTCCACTGTCACCTGGTGACCCCCGAGCAAATAATACCGAACATTCTCTGCCCCGTCCGGTCCGCCGACAATTCAGAAAGCATGTGTCAGATGGCCTGCGTCCCCTTCGAGTGGGGAGGAGTATCCGGCATGCTGAAGGTGACGGTCCGCGATGATGCCCCTGTGGACTGTCTCCTGGGGAACAATCTCGAGAGTTCCCCATGGGCCGCCGTAGAGAGAAGAGAACACCTGGGGATGTTGGGTCTTCCGGACTGGGCGTGCGTAACCACCCGGTCCATGGCAGCCCGCACCATCCCCCAACCAGAAGAACCCGAATGGCCAGCGCCTCCCCCCCTGATCGCTCCACGGGAGGACGCCGACACCGTCGAACTCGCTCAGCCTCAGGGACTCCCAGACCTGGCCCAGTGGCCCAGACCTGGCCCAGTGGCGTCAAGAAGGGGGGCCGACACAGGAGCAATTCCGTCAAGAACAGAAAACATGTCCCTCCCTCGAGGGACTACGCCAACAAGCCCTCGCCCAGAGCGCGGGAGATACCGCCGGGGCCCACTGGATCTATTGGGACAATGATCTATTGTACAGTGAACAGAGAATCGCCGAGTTGGGGGCCAGTTGAGTGTTAGTGGTGCCCCTCCGTTTTAGAGACTTCCTGCTGAACTTGGCCCACGATGTCCCCCTGGCCGGACACTTGGGTCAGGACAAAACCTACACCCGCCTAGTGACCCACTTTTACTGGCCCAAAATGAGAAATGACGTACTCAACCACTGCCGGTCTTGTCCCACTTGTCAGGCCAGCGGCAAGAGCGGCCGCAAACTCAAGGCCCCCCTGCAGCCCTTTCCCGTGGTTACCACCCCGTTCGAGAAAGTGGGAATAGACATTGTGGGGCCCCTGGACCCCCGAACAGCACAAGGACATCGTTTTATCCTGGTACTAGTGGACCATGCCACCCGCTATCCCGAGGCCATCCCCCTTCGAACTGTAACCGCACCGGTGGTCGGCCGGGCCTTAATGGGGATCTTCTCCCGAGTGGGCTTCCCCCGGGAAGTCGTCAGCAACAGAGGCACGAACTTCATTTCGAAATACATGAAATCCCTCTGGCAGCAGTGCGGGGTCACCTACCGATTCACAACCCCCTATCACCCCCAGGGGAACGGACTGGTTGAGCGGTTCAACCGTACACTCAAGGGGATGATTATGGGGTTAGAAGAGCCCCTCCGCCGCCAGTGGGATGTGCTCCTCCCGTGCCTCCTCTTCGCCTACCGAGAGGACCCTCAGAAGTCCCTCGGCTTCAGCCCCTTCGAACTCTTGTACGGGCACCCTGTTCGAGGGCCCCTCAGCCTAGTCAAAGAAGGTTGGGAGATGGCCCCCCTGAAAACCCCTCCAGACGTCTACAAGTACCTCCTGACCCTCCGCAATCAGACCAGGCGGTTCCGAGAGATCGCCAAAGCCAATCTTGAAGCCAGTCAGGAGGACATGAAGAAATGGTACGATCAGAATTCCTCCTCCATAGAGTTCGTACCTGGCCAGCAAGTATGGGTGATGTCCCCCACTGAACCGTGTGCCCTGCAAGATAAGTGGACGGGGCCCTTCAAGGTGGTCGATCGCAAGAGCCCCGTCACCTATCTCATCGACATGGAATCTTCCCGGAACCCCCTCCGGGTCCTCCACGCCAACAGACTCAAGCCTCACTTTGTGCGCTCGGAGCTCAGCCTATTGATGGCTACAGACAGTGGAGCGGAGGAAGACTCCGAGCCCCTCCCTGACCTCCTGAGGGCACGTGAAAAAGATGGTTCGGTAGACGGGGTCCGGCTGTCAGATGCCCTGACCTCAGAGCAGCACCAAGACTGTCGGGCTCTCCTGCTGCAGTTCGCAGCCCTCTTTTCCCTCACCCCAGGGGTCACCCCCTGGTGCCTGCACGACGTGGACACGGGGGACAGTCCCCGCATCAGACATCGGGCGTACCACGTGCCAGATCGGGTACGTGCCTGCATACAAGACGAAGTCTCCAAGATGCTCACCCTCGGGATCATCGAACCCTCGGACAGCCCCTGGGCCAGCCCAGTCGTACTGGTCCCCAAAGCTGCTGCCCCCGGCACCACCCCGGAGCTCCGATTCTGTGTTGACTATCGGGGTCTGAACGCTGTCACCCGAACCGACGCTCACCCCATTCCCCGAGCAGATGAGCTGATCGACCGCATGGGGGCTGCTCGCTACCTCAGCATCTTCGACCTGACAGCAGGTTACTGGCAGATCGGCCTCACCCCCAGGGCTCAAGAGCGATCCGCTTTCTCCACCCCGGATGGCCACTACCAATTCAAAGTGATGCCCTTCGGCATGAAAAATGCTCCAGCCACTTTCCAGCGACTGGTGAACCAGGTATTGGCGGGCCTCGAAGATTTCAGCGCCGCCTACCTGGACGATATCGCCGTGTACAGCCGCCACTGGTCAGACCACCTCACCCACCTCCGAGAGGTCCTGCAGGCCCTCCAACGGGCCGGCCTCACAATCAAGGCCAGCAAATGCCAGATTGGCCAGGGGTCCATGACCTACCTCGGACACCAAGTGGGGAGCGGTCTGGTGGCCCCCCTCCAGCTCAAGATCGCTGCCATCCAGTCCTGGCAGCCACCCATCACCCAAACCGAGGTCCGAGCCTTCTTGGGGCTCACCGGGTACTACCGGCGGTTTGTAAAGGACTACGGCAGCATTGTGGGGCCCCTCACGGCGCTAACATCCAAGAACCAACCAAAAAGAGTCAACTGGACTCCTGACTGTCAAGCGGCCTTCGAGAAGCTGAAGGCCGCCATGTGCACTGCCCCTGTGCTCCAGGCTCCCGACTACAGCCGAGAGTTCATCGTCCAGACTGATGCCGCCGACCATGGCATTGGGGCCGTCCTCTCCCAACTGAACCCCGAGGGAGTCGACCAACCAGTGGCCTTCATCAGCAGACGCCTACTGGACCGGGAACAGCGCTGGAGCACCATCGAGAGGGAGGCCTTCGCAGTAGTATGGGCCCTCAAGAAGCTCCGGCCCGACATCTTCGGTACCCACTTTCGGGTGCAAATAGATCATTGCCCCTTGCAATGGTTAATGCAAATGCGGGGGGAGAATCCCAAGCTATTGCGATGGTCCATCTTCCTGCAGGGGATGGACTTCACTGTGGAGCACCGCCCCGGCCAGGATCACGTCAACGCGGATGGCCTGTCACGCTTTTTCCGCCTCGATGTGGAAAGTCCCCAAGAGGATGGGTGACTCTCCCCGCCTTCAGCTGGGGGGGACACATGTTGGACAGGCCACATGAAGGGCTCGCTCCCTCCCCGCCCGACAGGGCCCGGGCACCAGCTCTCCAGGTGCTACCCACAGAAGCAACTCGCAAACAGTCCCCTACGGGACTCCGGCTCCCGGACATCTCTGTATTACTGGCCCGGGCCACCGTCAGCACTATTGCCCGGCCCGACCGCCATCTTGGACACTGCACCACGAGGCCGCGTGGCCTCAACTCGACCCCAACCCTGGGCCTGGCCAGGCCCTGACAGCCCGGCACCACCATCCACCAGGAGGTGAATGGACCATTTGGCAGGTCAATGGGAGAAAGAAGTGTCGATGGCTCTCCCCCGCCAGGTGCCGATCGCCCTCAGCCTCCCCGGGCGCTGGCTCCACCCCCCTGCTGGGTGTCTGGACTCCCTCATCCCGGACCTCCCGACCTCCAAGTGCGAGGGTCCGGACATCAAAGGGCGCCAGACCTATAACTGGGGCAGCTCCAGAGCAGGAGGGCAGTTGTATCCTGGAGTCGAGAGACACCGCGAAGAACTCATCCTTGACGGACTGCTGGCGCTGCCGCAGCCCTGCCTTGTGAACTGTCGTCCTGCCGCCGGCGCTGCCGCGGCCCTCTGCAATCTACCATCTTCGTTGGGACCTGCTGGTGCTGCCGCGATCCGTTGTAACTACCATCTTCGTTGGGACCTGCTGGCGCTGCCGCGATCCATTGTAACTACCATCTTCGTTGGGACCTGCTGGCGCTGCCGTGATCCGTTGTAACTACCATCTTCGTTGGGATCTGCTGGCGCTGCCGCAACCCGTCCTTCAAGAACGCCGAGCTTGAGGATTGTGAGCTACCCATCATCTCATCGTAACTACCAAATTGGTAACAAGACTGTCCCGCTACCCCCTTTCCCTTCCTAAAGACTAGAATCGAGGGGACCCCTGAGTCCAGACCTCCTTGTACTATTCTACCGTACTTCAAGATTGCCTATAAAGAACGTTAAATCTTATCCTTGTGTGGAGCCTGTTCTGTGGGGGGGAAGTTACTTGTCTGTACGATCGCTGGAGACGGCTCTCCCCGGAGACCTCTCCCCCTGTCCTCGGCCGACCCTCCAGGTCCCGTCTAACTCTTTGATTCCTTTGTTAGACGCGGGGGGGGGGGTCGGGGGAGATGATTCCCCAAAATCACAGGCGCTGCGACGGTGCCAGGACCCGAACCCTCCTCCCGGCTCTACCGCTGACGTCACATCCGCTCCCGCACACTTTGATGCCAGTGTTCTAATTATATGCTCACCCCTGCCGTTTTGTACACCCCCTACATCAGAGGGGTGCGATACATGCAGGTTCTGCCTGTCTATTCGTGCTCCCCTGTCTGGCTGTGCACACCCTACGCGTGTGACTCACTTTGTACATGCGTGTTGCGGTGTATGTTGGCTGCACAGGCGCATTATCCACACCCCTCTGGCAGTGTACCCTCTCCTTGCGCATGCGTGTAAAGGGGTTCAGCCCCCTGCTTTGTGTACTCTTTCTACCGGGTATTTGAATACCCAGAATCCTTTGCATGCTTGTCATAGGTGGGGCCCTGATGATCTAGTGTTGCAATTATTGGGAGATTTTTAGGGATCTTCTTTAATTGGTAAAAAAATTAAAAATGAGAAGCTAATTATTTGTGTTGAATTCATTAAAGAATTATGAAATTAATTCTGTAACAGTTGAAAAAAATCTTGAGTTGACTTATAATATGTGTGGGAAGGTGGATATCTGACTATGGTTACCCCCAAACTTTTTGCCAGGTGTTTAGCTGGTTTTTGACATAGTTGGCCTGGGATCCTGCTATTCAGGGCCCCAGTCTGATTGTTCCCTCCTTAAAATGGACTCCATGTACCTTAGGTGCGTACACAATTGGAACTGGTTCACCTTATTGGCCCCTGTAACAGTGTACCCTAGGTACCCAGGGCATAGGTGCATCCAAGGCCTACCAGGGGCTGCAGCATGTATTGTGCCACCCCTGGAGTGGCCTCCATATTTGACACAGCTGGGGTAAGTTGGTGTAATCACCTCTTACTTAGATATAGTATCCCTATATCTAACCTTAACTGGACACATGTTAACCTGTAAGCCATTCCTATGGAAGGCCCCTGCAATCCTGGGGGCAGAGTGCGTGGTTACATGTGAGATGGTGCTCTAGCATGAGCTGAGCCTGTCTGCAGCTGTCGGGAACCACTCCCTAAGCTGTTCCGGGATATTGCCATACCATATACTCTTAAGTGCATTATAATCCTCGCGGTTATTTGCCCCAATAAACTTCATATAGCAAACAAGGACCAATGTGGTGCTACCTGAGAGAAATAGTCATCCTGTATTTACCATGTACCAAAGTCGAAAATTCAGAGGCAGGCACTGCATCCCCGGTTGGGCGACCCATACAAATCCCCTCATGCTTGCATGCGGAAGTCCTATCCCGGGTAACCCTACCTGTTGACCAAAAGTGACCCTCGATGTGGAAAGACACCTGCCCTAGTTCGCATGGAAGCCCCCAGGAAGCTAGCCCTCCACTGATGTTTGAGAATGGGCATGCTTGTGTCTTGTAGGTACTGGATAGGCCATGCCCTGAACTACGCATGTATAATATCTGCGCGGTAAATAAAGCAGGAGCCAGCCCAAGAAACTGCCCCTTGTTTTGCGACTTAAGGAGGACGTGCAACACCCCTTCTGGATGACGTCGCACCGCACAGCTGTGCCCACAGCCCCACACAATTGCCAGTTTGCTTTGGTACCTTAACCTGAACGCCACACAGGTGGCCCCCCCAGTGGGTGGAGTGGTTCTCCAAAGTGGTTCCTGCATTTGAAAAAGAACCTCCCTATAAAAGCCCTGTCCCCCCTCATAACCATGAATTCACTGTAATGGGACAAGGACCCTCAATGCCGCACACGACCAAGGGCGAGCCTGTTCGTCAGATACGAGAAGCACGTCGACCACATACATTCTCATAAGGAGTAGGGACAGGTAGAAACTATAATACTTATTCTAATGGTAAGTCAAAATGACTGCTGCACTTTGTTTACTTTACTTCCCATAACCACCTCCGCCTGATAGTCATGCCCTCGCTGTGTCTGACAGGAGCCTTTTATTATAGAAAATATATTCTCCTGACTCTGGAGGAGTCCTCCCAGGATGTTCTTGTGGTTTGAGAGTCAGACAAACGACGTGTATCCTTCTACCTGTGCGTGGTGCACTATTGAAACTGCGCACTTCACATCTCTCTTTAAACACCCCACTACTTGCACTTATTACGCTCTTGTAGCATGTTCAAGTTCAAGTTCAGAAATTTGTATAGCGCACTACTCACCCAGAGGGTCTCAAGGCGCTTGGGGGAGGGTGTGTGCATTACTTATCGAATAGCCAGGTTTTTAGCTGCTTTCTAAAGGAAAGGTGGTTCTGTGTAAGGCGGAGGTGAGTGGGGAGAGAATTCCAGGTTTTGGCCGCAAAGTAGGAGAAGGATCTTCCTCCCATGGTGGATCTATGGATGCGCGGAACTGCGGCGAGGGCTTGATTGGATGATCGCAGTGGTACACAGACAAAATATCGAGTTTTAAATTTCGATATACAATTATATCGAAGTTTAAATATCGAAGGGACATAATATAGAAGGTAAGTAATATCAACACTTTTAATATCGATATTAGTAATATCGAAGTTTTAAATATCGATGTCAGTAATATCGAAGTAAATAATTTCGATGTTACTAATATCGATTTTTAAATAAATTTAGTGTATATTATATAGTATTTATTATGTTTTAACAAGTATTTTTAATGTAATTTAATTAAAAGTTGTGTTTTAGTACTTAGCGGGTTGTGGGTTTATAGGGGAATAGGGTGGGAAGTAATTTAATTATATTAAATTAATTATTAGTTAGTAGGAATTATTAATTAATTAATTGAGAATAATTTTTAATTATTTTTATTAATTGATTAATTGATAAATATGTTCTGTAGCGGGTTATGGGTTTATAGGGGAATAGGGTGGGAAGTAATTTAATTATGTTAAATTAATTATTAATTAGTATGAATTATTAATTAATTAATTGAGAATAATTTTTAATTATTTTTATTAATTGATTAATTGATAAATATGTTCTGTAGCGGGTTATGGGTTTATAGGGGAATAGGGTGGGAAGTAATTTAATTATGTTAAATTAATTATTAATTAGTAGGAATTATTAATTAATTAATTGAGAATAATTTTTAAATAATTATAATTAATTGATTAATTGATAAATATGTTCTGTTGCGGGTTATGGTTTTATAGGGGAATAGTGTGGGAAGTAATTTAATTATGTTCAAATAATTAATAATTAGTAGGATTTATTAAT
Organism: Lissotriton vulgaris; assembly: GCF_964263255.1. Lineage (NCBI taxonomy): Eukaryota > Metazoa > Chordata > Amphibia > Caudata > Salamandridae > Lissotriton > Lissotriton vulgaris. Next base: position 24,177 of record NW_028242230.1, on the reverse strand, counting down.
TAATTAATTGAGATTTTTTAATTTCATTTTAATTAATTGAATAATTGATAAATATGTTCCGTAGTGGGTTATGGGTGTACTGTTGCATTCTCTGGAGTTGGAATAGTAATTGTTACCCCTATGCTATCCAACACGTTCCCTACTGTTGCACTCTCTGGAGTGGGAATAGTAATTGTTATCCCTACGCTATCCAACACTTTCCCTACTGTTGCACTCTCTGGAGTGGGAATACTAATATTTACCCCTACGCTACCCAACGCTTTCCCTACTGTTGCACTCTTTGGAGTGGGAATAGTAATTTTTACCCCTACGCTATCCAACACTTTCTCTACTGTTGCACTCTCTGGAGTTCGAATAGTAATTGTTACCCCTACGCTATCCAACATTTTCCCTACTGTTGCACTCTCTGGAGTGGGAATAGTAATTGTTACCCCTACGCTATCCAACACTTTCCCTACTGTTGCACTCTCTGGAGTTGGAATAGTAATTGTTACCCCTACGCTATCCAACACTTTCCCTACTGTTGCACTCTCTGGAGTGGGAATAGTAATTTTTACCCCTACGCTATCCAACACTTTCCCTACTGTTACGCTCTCTGGAGTGGGAATAGTAATTGTTACCCCTACGCTATCCAACACTTTCCCTACTGTTGCACTCTCTGGAGTGGGAATAGTAATATTTACCCCTACGCTATCCAACGCTTTCCCTACTGTTGCACTCTTTGGAGTGGGAATAGTCATTTTTACCCCTACGCTATCCAACACTTTCCCTACTGTTGCACTCCCTGGAGTTCGAATAGTAATTGTTACCCCTACGCTATCCAACATTTTCCCTACTGTTGCACTCTCTGGAGTGGGAATAGTAATTGTTACCCCTACGCTATCCAGCACTTTCCCTACTGTTGCACTCTCTGGAGTTGGAATAGTAATTGTTACCCCTACGCTATCCAGCACTTTCCCTACTGTTGCACTCCCTGGAGTTGGAATAGTAATTGTTACTCCTACGCTATCCAACACTTTCCCTACTGTTGCACTCTCTGGAGTGGGAATAGTAATTGTTACCCCTACGCTATCCAACACTTTCCCTACTGTTGCACTCTCTGGAGTTGGAATAGTAATTGTTACCCCTACGCTATCCAACACTTTCCCTACTGTTGCACTCTCTGGAGTGGGAATAGTAATTGTTACCCCTACGCTATCCAACACTTTCCCTACTGTTGCACTCTCTGGAGTGGGAATAGTAATTGTTACCCCTAAGCTATCCAACACTTTCCCTACTGTTGCACTCTCTGGAGTGGGAATAGTAATTGTTACCCCTACGCTATCCAACACTTTCCCTACTGTCGCACTCTCTGGAGTGGGAATAGTGATTTTTACTCATACGCTATCTAAAATGTATTTTGGTTTTGTATTACTTTTATGTTGTTATTAATTGTTATTTATATGATTATTTAATGTATATAAATTTATTAGTAATTTATTATATTATCATTTCTTTATAAGTTATGAAAATAATTAATTTAGATTTATTATTATTGAAAAAAATAATATGTATTATATATTTATTAATATTAATTTGTATTACATTATGTATTAATTTTAACTATTATAGTACATTTTTAAATATGTTTATTACATTTATAAGTATATTTTTGTTAATATTACATAATTATTTTATATTAAAAAAACGATATTTTACAAAAAACGATATTTTTGTCATCTATATATTTTTTTCGATATATTTGTACTTACCTTGTTAGGGATAGGATTCCGATATTTTTGGCATAGATATTTTGGTTCCGATATTTTTGTATATTGATAATTGTGACTTCGATATTTTGTCAGACATTCGATCGCAGTTGGCGGGTGGGTGTGTAGAAGGACAGTTGTGTGTTGAGGCATTCGGGTCCTAGGTCGTAGAGGGCCTTGTGTGCATTGGTGAAGAGACGGAACGTTATTCTCTTGTTGATGGGGACCCAATGAAGGTCTTTCAGGTGACCGGTAATGTGAGCTTGACGGGGGATGTCCAATATGAGTCTGGCTGAGGCGTTTTGGATGCGTTGGAGTTTTTTCTGTAGTTTGGCTGTGGTTCCGGTGTAGAGGGTGTTTCCATAGTCCAGTCGGCTAGTGACCAGTGCGTGGTGACAGTCTTTCTTGTTTCGGTGGGGATCCAACGGAAGATTTTTTTGAGCATGCGAAGGACGTTGAAGCATGAAGATGAGACGGCGTTGACTTGTCTGGTCATCGAGAGGGAGGAGTCTAGGATGAAGCCCAGGTTACGTGCGTGGTCTGTAGGTATGGGTGCTGTACCCAGGGCCGGTGGCCACCATGAGTCGTCCCAGGCAGAGGGGGATGATCCTAGAAGGAGGACTTACGTTTTGTCAGAGTTTAGTTTTAAACGGCTGTTCTTCATCCATTCGGCTACTTCTTTCATTCCTTCGTGTAGATTGGTTTTGGCGGTGTTAGGGTCTTTGGTGAGGGACAGGATCAGCTGGGTGTCGTCTGCGTAGGAGATGATGTTGAGGTTGTGTTGTCACGCGATGGATGCGAGGGGACTCATGTAAACGTTGAAGAGGGTGGGACTGAGTGATGATCCTTGTGGTACTCCGCAGATGACTTCGGTGGCCTCTGAATTGAATGGGGGGAGGCGGACTCTCTGGGTTCTCCCGGCGAGGAACGAGATGATCCAGTCCAAAGCTTTTCCTTGTATTCCGACATTGCTGAGGCGTTGTATGAGGGTGCTATGACAGACTGTGTTGAAGGCGGCAGAGAGGTCAAGTAGGATGAGGGCAACTGTTTCTCCGTTGTCCAGTAGCGTTCGGATGTCGTCTGTAGCTGCGATGAGGGCGGTTTCGGTGCTGTGTTTGGCTCGGAAGCCGGACTGTGAGATGTCGAGGGAATTGTTGGATTCAAGGAAGGCGGCGAGCTGACTATTGACGGCTTTCTCAATGACTTTGGCAGGGAATGGGAGGAGTGAGATGGGGCGGTAGTTCTTAAGTTCAGAGGGGTCTGTTGTGGGTTTCTTCAGAAGGGTGCTGAGTTCGGCATGTTTCCAGCTTTCTGGGAAGGTAGCGCAGTTGAAGGAACAGTTGATGACATTGCAGAGATGGGGTGCGAGGATGGAGTCTGCTTTGTTGAAAATGTGGTGGGGACATGCGTCGGTTGGCGATCCTGAGTGGATGAAGTTCATCAGGCGGATGGAGACTTCAGTAGTGATTGGGTTCCAGACGCAAAGGTTGTGAGAGTTCTGTATTGGTTCGGAGGTGGGTGGAGTGGACTGTTCTTCGGACTGGTTTTCCAAGCTGTTATGTATGTCGGCGATTTTGTTGTGGAAGAAAGAGGATAAAGAGTTGCAGAGGTCTTGGGAGGGAGTGCTGTTGTTTGTGCCGGCGGTGGGGTTGGTAAATTCTTTGACGATGTTGAATAGTTCCTTGCTGTTGTGGGCGTTGTTGTCGAGTCGATCCTTGAATGCTGATTTCTTGGTGGATCGGATCAATTGGTGGTGTTTGCGGGTGGCGTCCTTGAAGGTGGTCAGGTTGTCAGTGGTTGGGTTTTTTCTCCAGGTTTTCTCGAGAGTACAACATAACTTCTTGGATTTCTTAAGGTCATCGTTGAACCAGGGGGCCTTTTTGCTACCTTGTTTGATCTGGTGGTTTTTCAATGGTGCTAATTCGTCAGCGCTGTAGGTGATCCATTGTGTGAGTTTGGTGGCAGCTTGGTTTGGGTCCGATGATATGGCTGGAGGGTTTTGGTTAAGCGATGTGAAGAGTTGGTCGGCGTTGATTTTGTTCCAGTTTCTTCGAGGAACAGGTTGTGGGGTGTTGTGGGTCGAGGTCTTTTTGTAGTTGAAATGAACGCAGCTGTGGTCCGTCCAATGAAGAGCTGTGGTGTGATCGAAGGAGATGTGTTTGCTGGAGGTGAAGATAGGGTCAAGCGTGTGTCCGGCAAGGTGGGTGGGGGTGTCAACAAGTTGTTTGAGTCCGAGATTGGCTAGGTTGTCCAGAAGGGTGGTGGTGTTGCTGTCGTTTTTCTTTTCCAGGTGGAAGTTGAGGTCTCCCAGTAGAATGTAGTTCTCGGAGGTGAGGGCATGTGGGCTGATGAAGTCAGTGATGTCTTCGTTGAATTGTGTGCGGGTTCCTGGTGGTCTGTAGATGAGGGTGCCTCTAAGTGTGGTCCTGGGGTCGGTGTGGATCTGGAAGTGGAGGTGTTCGGCGGTAGCGAGGTTATCGTCGGAGCTGGTCGTGATTCGGATGTTGTTCTTATGGACAATGGCGATGCCTCCTCCTGTTTGGTTGGTGCGGTCTTTTCGGATGATCTTGTAAGCGTCCGGGATGGCTATGGCGATGTCGGGCGCTGATGAGGTGTTCATCCAGGTTTCTGTTAGGAAGGCGAAGTCCGGCGATGCAGTGTTGAGTAGGTCCCAGAGTTCAGTGGCGTGTCTGTGGACCGAGCAGGTGTTCAGCAGGATGCACTTCAGGTGGTTAGAGTCGGAGCTGTGTTTGGAGTTAGTGGATTTGGTGTGGGTCCTGATGCAGGCGAACTTGCAGGAGTGGCAGGCGAAGGGTCCATGGGTGTGTCCTGGGGCAGCTTCGCAGCATTGTGGTGTGCGTCCGGGGTTAAGGGCAAAGAGGGTAGCGGCATCATATGTAATACGGGTAGAGTGGGTTATGCGAGGACCAGGGGGTCTGACGCTGGGCACGGTCCAGGCGCGGAGGGGCGTAGACGGGCTTACCTTTGGCGCACCTTTGGCTCGCATGGGGCGCGATCGCTGCGTGTGAACGCTGCGCGCAAATGCATCTGTCATAAGTGGAGAGTGGAGGGGGGAGGGGCGAGGGAGGATCAGCTGGGAGGCGGGGGCGGGGTGTAGAGGACGGGCTCCGAGGCACAACAACAACAAAATGGCAGCAAAAGTGAAACTAGAAACAGGCTGGGGCACAAAGACAAATTAAAGAACTTAAACAATCTGTGATGAAAGCGCTACAAATATCGATGCACAAAACAAGCAATGCAATTTCCAGTCAAAGCTACACAGCGAGCGCTACAACTGGGACAGCGCAAATGAATAAAACAGTGCTTAAGTCAGCTAAAGCGCTATAATTATTTCTAATGCTCGACAATGCTTATTGCAGTACAGCGCTATGACAGACAGCAGCCAGCACTTTTTAAATGTGCAGATCAGAGCAAAGAGCGCAGCCCAACGATACCAAAGGAGAGCAGGGAGTGTGGGGAGCGACCGCTACTGTCACTTTCCTCCTGTAATGCCCCGTATGCTAACTCTTGTAATGTATGCTCAGGAGAACAGGTCTTAATTAGCTTGAAACGTGTTCGCTTATAATGCTCTCATGTATCGGTTCTGTTCAAGTAGTGGCACGCTCTGACACATTCTGTAAAAGGTTGTACGCAAAAATGCCCATAATCTACAGCCGAGTGCAGGGGCAGCGCGGCGGCCGCAAGCAAAGGGCTAGAACCCGCTCGCGTGGCGCGATGCCAGAGAGAGAAAGAACCTATAGAGAATCGCAAATAGGTTCAGACCGAACACTGTGAGAACAGTGGCGGTCGTGGTGCACAGGCGTTGTAACACCCTCAAGCAAGCTCGCATGTCTACTGACGCTTGTGCCGAAACCACATAGGCTTGTCTTAGAATGATAACAGCTGCCCCACATGCCACTCCCACTAGCCGGAATGGCTGACCCAAAAGACCGTAGGTCCTTGCCGTGCGTTCCCGACCAACATTTCATGAAATGTGCAACCACACATTGGCCAATTTGGAATCCGCTCGTTTAAAGCCTTGGCTAGAAGGTAAAGTAATGAAGAAAGAGCGCCACTAGTAAAAAGACCACCACTGGCTGAAAGAGCCACTCTCGCCAGCAGGGTCACTGGAATGTGGCGCATGCGGTGTGAGGCTGCGAGGGAGAGAACCTGTAGCGCTTACTACCCTTCCCCCCACCGACGGCCCGCCGTGACAAGGCCACCTTTGCCTGCTAATGCTAGTCCGATGAGGGGCCACAGAAGGGGGGGGACTTCAGTCGCTAGGCAAGGACAAGGGTCCCCCGCATAGGGAGGAATTGCAGAAACACACGCGCTGGATAGCGTTTGCAATCAGGTCTTACCCTGCTTGTTCTGCTCTGGGAGGATACTGAAATAGGATCTCAGAGTGCCACGGCGCAGGGCGCAGGCAATGGGAGTAGGCTGGAGCTACCCGGCCAGGAGCTTAACTAACATACACACTCGCCACTCCTCTGCCCTTGAATTATTTCAAGTTGTCCCCGAGGTCCACAGAGGGGAGTCCTCATAATTAGAGTGAGAAGCTGCAACCTAGCAGTGCCACTCGAGGAACACAGAGAGGCGTGAGTCAAGGAACCCCTCTGTGAATTACTAAATAGCAGACCCAAGACTAGGACCCTAGTCTGCAGGGCTGGAGTGGCCGAGCACTACCCAGAAGAGCCACGGAGATCCTCCTACATGACAGTCGAACATTCAATACAGGACACATTCCCAGCCAAGCCTGAGAAGGGGTCTAAACAAGCATTTACAATGCAATGGTCTCTGCAATATTATAGGTAGAGCTATTGGTATTGCTCATTATTTTTTTATCTTCTTTGTATCCCTAAATAAATGGCATTGTCATTTCTATTGCCATTAGCTTATTTTTTTGCATATGTGATACCTATTGCATTAGCAGAGAGAGAGTGAGGTATTGAAATAGATAGAGACTGAGGTAGTGAGAGAGAGAGTGAGGTAGATAGAGAGTGAGGTAGTGAGATAGAGAGTGAGGTAGTGAAAGAGTGAGGTAGTGAAAGATTGAAAGAGTGAGGTAGTGAGGGAGAGGGATGTTGTGAGGTAGTGAGATATAAGCAGAGTGTGATGTTGTGATGTAGTGAGATAGAGGTAGTGAAAGAGAGAGTGAAAATGAGTTAGTGAGAGAAAGAGTGAGGTAGTGAGATAGAGAGTGATTGAGGTAGTGAGTTAGAGAGAGAGAGTGAAGTTGTGAGGTTGTGAGCTAGAGAGTGAGGTAGTGAGACAGTGAGGTAGTGAGGTTTTGAGAGAGAGAAGTTGTGAGATAGTGAGGTAGTGAGATAGATAGAGTGGAGTAGTGAGATAGAGAGATTTATGTACCAATCTTTGTTAGCAGTTGGGGAAGAAAGCACGTTTCTTGAACCACTAAAATGCGGGTAGATACATTACGAGAATTTTGGCTGTTGGGTACATTATACATAAGGCAATGCACATTACCTTCACCCACGCTCAGGCATGGGAATCATCACAGGTTGCACCACATTACTTGGACTTTAGGTATGGGGAACTAAACCCTACCCCCTTGCCATTATTCCACAAAGAATTCTGGCGGCGGACATCATTTTAGGATAACCCTGTCCAATACTGGAAGGAAAAAAGGGGGATATTTGATATGACAGTCATAGTCACCGAAGAAAAAACATAATTATTAGTGCACATTCTTTTTGACTTACTAGATATATTAAGACAAAGCTCTTGACAGAACTCAGTATGAAATATTTCTAAAACAATAATCTATTTATTACAATAATAAAAAATTTGAGATACAGGATGCATTTTAGTGGCGAAGTTGATGACTCTGGAAGCTGGGGAATTATGTGGTATTGTGAAGAAGATTTGATCCGCTTGTGCCTAAATTCTGTGAAGATGTAAAATGTAATATCTAAGTGTAATCCAAACATGTAGGACAGTTGTTATACACAATCTTTAATCGCCTTCCAAACCCTCAGTGGTGATGAGCATGAGGTTGCACCAGAACTCAGTTTGCTGTGCAAAAGTATTAACACATACAGCGCTGCTGACTTTGGAACTGGAAAACCAGGTTCGAGTTTCGGCTCAATAGCCTATGTTATCGGTCAAATCATGTAATCTGACTGTGCCTAGGAAAAACCAATGTGCTCTTATGTAATATAACTGATGCTCATATAATGCGTCTTTGGTCGAGGTCACAAACTACAAAACTGGAAAAAATAGAAACAATACACACGCCGTAATGTGTTCCATTAGCAGGGCTCAGGAATTATGTAAAGCCCTCTGTCGCCGCTTCTTTCTTTGCGGCTGTTAGTATTTTACTCCCGGCCCCTCCAGTGCAGGCACACGCAGTCAGTGCCCTGGCGCAGCTTTCTCTCACGGTGAGAGAGATGAGGCAAGGAGCTAATTACACATGTTTACCATGAAATTTGCGCAATCCTACATGCCCCATCAAAGACACATATTGAGCTGAAGTCTGGTAAGTGCAAAGCTCAGGGACAGGGTGTGCTGGTTTCATGATACTGTTCCTGCTGCGTATCCAATAAACAACTAGAAGGAAGTAGCCAACACAATGGAGATATCACCTCTGGGGCTGTAATACAGTGTTTGGTCTACCCCAGCGTGCAGCTAAGTGTGGTCGACTGCGAAACCTCGGGCATGTTTATGCATCACTTGTCTCACCTTGCCATGGCGTCACAAAACTTAATAGACAGAAAGAATGAAAATGCACCTTTAACTGTCTACTCGGAAGCGCTGCTGTGCATGGTGTTTTCTTGTCTCGCATGCTGCCTGCTCCCAGTACCCCTTCGCCTGAGCTTTCAAGAGTGCCTTTCCAGTGACTGAAACAACACAAATTGAAGCAAAAATAACAAGCCTCCGCTGCACAAATTAGTTGAATATAAGAATGAATATCAGAAAAACTGAAACCCAAAGTGATGTTAGCTGAACAAAACTGTGTTTTGTGAGCAAGGCTCACCTTCATTGCGAACAAAATAAAATGGCGGCCGGCAAGCTCCGTCTTTTTTTCGGATTTGGGGGCGTGTTCGTGGGCGTGGCTAAAAAGTGGAAAGAAGAAAACCGAACACACCTCCGAATCCGAAAAGGACGGAGCCTATTTGGAGGGATGGCTCTCTCCTTCAATGGCTGGCCTCCATTTAGGAAGCCAGCCAATGGGAGAGAGACAAAATTAGAGGCGGGATGAAGAGCCCCTCTAAGAAACATAAGATCTCTCTACTTCCGGTTCTGCCTTCGGCAGAACAGGATAGTACCTCGACCTAAAAATGGCATGGCAGGACAAGCGCCTACGTGCCAATCCGCTTCAGGCCCCCCAGGGAGTGTGCACAAAGAGATAGCCAGGATTCTCTTGAATGACGAAACTCAGCCACCAATAGGGACACAGGCGATGGCTACCCATAACCGCTCCCTATTGCAAAACCGGGTTTATAAACCCACAGTGCTAAGTCGGCCAGATGCACAACTGTGAACTGTTGGAGAGCTGCCCTTGAATGCACACGACGTGACTCAGCTGCATGCTGTCATATCAGGGTTTCTATTGCGTTCATGCCGCTATACTTTGCCATCACACATCTGAGCTGTAAGAGGAACACATGGTGCACATCAGACAACTGTCGCTGCACCGGAAATGTCTGACCGGACGTGCCCCTGCATGACTTACTGGCAGTATTTCCGGAGAAATGACATAGAAGGATATTCACACATGGCTGCTGATGGACCAGCTGCAGTGGAAATGAAATGACATTATGCCGACGAAAAGCCACGGGCTATACGCCTCGCCCTATAACATGCAACAGGTCAGTTCCTGTTGAAGCGCACTGACCTCACTGGTGACGCCCGCGCTGTAGAAAACGTCACACTATTGCCGCTGAGCGCGTGACCCGCAGGGGAACATGGGCGGGGCAGCGCTTTAGTCCCACCCGGCAGAACGCCAGCCGTCACTGGTGGTGGGGCGCCCTGCCCCTCGTCTACCATCCAGGCCAGGGGAGGGCCTACATGTGGGAGGGGCGACCCCCCTATATCAATCGCTATGGCCAAGGCCCGGCCTCTCCCATCCAGCCTTCCCGCGGCTCAAGCGCTGTTCTGTTCTTCCGGCACTGTTCTCGTCTCGGCCTCAGGGTGGCCGTCCTGCTCCTGCCTACCTCGCTGGTCTTACGTCGGGTTTTCCGCCTCGATGGGTGTGCAGTGAGTGCTGGTGTTCGGGGGCCGCTTGCGGGGGGTTTCGCTGAGTTTTGGGGTCATTTGTTGTCCCCGATGCAGAGCGTTTGTGTGGCCTGGGGGGCCGAGGGAGAGTGTGCCGGGCAGTGTTTGTTCGGGCGGGTAATGGGAGTGTCCATGCCGCCTCATTTTTCTCGCCGGTAGAATCCGTGTGTGCGTATCTGTAGGCGAGAATTGTTAGACTAATGTTTCCGGATTAGGCCTCATTCCACTCCTCTGCCGCTAGAGTTATTAGTCGATGCTTGGAGGCTTAAGCGCTAGGCGGCCCTGAATTATGGGCGTGCAGGGTCAGTGTTGGCGCTTTAATTTGATCGCCGGTATCGGCCTCTCGTTCCAACCCCCTAGTGTTAGGCGCTCTGTGGCGAGTGTGCGCTGCACATCCCTGTAATGTGTCTGATGTCTCCCACTTGTCTGCTAAAAAATGTTGTATTCAGACGAAGGTGTGTTTGTGTTGTCTACCGCTTTCCCGCTAATTTGGATTTAGCCGAAAGTATGTATGTTATGGTCTCGCATCTGATTGCCCTGGTGGTGAGCGCGGGTTGTACACCCCCCTTTAATGTTTCTGGTGTTTCCCGCTTTCCCGCTAAAAAAAATGGTATTTAGACGACAGTATGTTGCTGTTGTCTCCCGCTTTCCCGTTATAAAATTCGTATTTAGCTGAAAGTTGTGTTGCTGCTCCCGCTTGTCCTTCCTCAGTGGTTCAATGCACTTTTCATTCGCAAAGGCGTCGGTTCGCGCCTCCCAGGGCTTGCCCGATGGGCGGCAACAGGTCAAAACGGTTTTCCGACAGGGTACGGCTGGTTCACATGTCGCTTTACAACCAAGCGGAAGATTCTGCCGGAGTAAATGCGAATCAAAAAAGCGTTTGCACGTGCATCTTGGTTTAAAACCCTCCCCATTCACCTTCATTGTACCAGTGTGTGGGTCTCTACATCCGCTTGTAGCCTGTTACATCTGTGAGGACACACGATCCCAGCCGTAACTCTAAATGTGCACAAGTCAAGTCAAGTCAAGTCAGAGAATTTATATAGCGCACTACATACCCAGAGGGTCTCAAGGCGCTTAAGGAGGGTGGGGAATTACTTGTCAAATATCCACGTTTTAAGTTGCTTTCTGAATGCCAGGTGGTTCTGGGTAAGGCAAGGTACACAGCAGAGACAGTGTTTTTATTCTGCCAGTCTGTATACTTTCTATGTAAAGCATGTAGATGCATGCAGGTTTCGGAGCGGCGCTATAATTCGGCCACCATTAGCTGACCACCATTGCCGGTCCTTTGCCCCAAGCCCTGTGGTGAGCGCGCTGAGGTCGGTGGCGAATATTGATCCATCCTAGCGGTGACTGCCTTTAGGGAAGTCGGTTCCAGCGGTCTGTCCTGCAGGTACATAAAAATCGAATTCAATTGAATAAATGAATTGCAGGTACTGTGACCAGTCTCCATTCTCCCCAGCTTTTGTCCTTTAATTCATACACCAACACGCCCCTGTTTGTATCAGGTCCCCTTACATGATTGTACTGTCCTTAACGTGTGCCCGTAGTTGCAAGGCCGCCTAGGCATATTCAGTTCTCGGGGGCGGCGGGGGGAGAATGCAAGTGATGGTCGTTTCACGCGATGATACATTTACACCGTACTTGAATCTGTGTCGTGTATAAAATAACTGGCGGAAGAAAATGTTCTTTTGTATTGAAACGTCTTGGGGGATAGCATATGTACGTCTGGCCCTGCACGGGTAAAACGTAAAAGTCTGTATTGCATTTTATATATTAGACTGAGCTTATGATTTAAACTGCTAGCGTTGGCTTTGCCAATGCTTGTTTTCCTTCAATCGGTCCGACAGGAAAACGAGCTATTCATAGCAACAGCACAGCAGCAGCGTGTGCTGAATGGAGTCAGGTCAGAGGTGAACGGGCACTGACTCAAAAAGGGGGGGGGGGGCGGTCCGCCGACGCGGCCCTGAGGGGGCAACTCATCTACATATCTCGCATCGTGTATTCCTAGCGGTAAATAAATTCTGCGGGGCTGCGCCTTTTTTCGGATGTACTTTATTATGGACTTTTTCCTGCTGTTCTTTTAAGACTCGAGTTTCTGATGATCTAGTTACTTCTGTGCACTTACTGAGTACTTTCCAGTGTAATACAGTTCGTTATTTATTAGCCTGGTTTCATTTGAAGCCTGCAGGACGCTAGTCTGTTGAATTCGTTCACTTGGGGAATCTACAACAATTAATGGAAATATTAACACTGCGAGTTAAATCTCATCTATTAGCAGTCTGCAGAGAAATAGTACCGTGAGAGCTTAAGGTAGTGGTACAGTTCTTGGGCAATAAATACATGCACGTTTGTACATTGTACACGCAGCTTAATTCATGCCAAAATACTGAGATATAATGTAGCAATTTCTCGGTAGCGGTTCCATAGTAGAGAGAGGACTACTGGTCGTAAAGTGCTGATGCATTGCTGTTTGCGACAGGTCGGTGTTGTTAATGATTAAATGGCATTGCTATCTCGCAGCCGTCTAATTCTTGCATGTGGAGGTTTCTACAAAACAAATACTATCTTCACAGCAGAGACTACTTCACAAATACTTTGGTTAAGGCGTGCGTCATGAACTGCATTTACCTTCAAGACTCTTAGGGTCATGATGTTATAACATCAGTTTGAGGGCACCTACCCTACACCTGCCTTGCCATATTCTCCAGCTACATTGCTCCTAGCTTCTTTACACACACAAGCAACAGAAAGACAGCATTTAGCACTTTTAAATAATAAAGCAACCCCAAAGGGATGCAAATGCTGTCCGCGATTGCTACTACATATCTGAATGGTACTCATGTTACAAACATTTATTTTTATTTTTTATTTATTTAATTATTTATTTTATGTGCTTCTATAGCACCTGAATAAACCCCCGAAGGGGTATCTCCGCGCTCATGCTGGGTGGAGGGATTTGACCTGTGCCTGATCATAACAGAGGGGATAAAAACATAAACTGAATTAATTAGTAGTAAAAAGGTGGGTCTTGACTGTTTTGCGAAAGGATAGGTGGTTGGTGATGAGTTTAAGTTTAAGGGGAAGGGAGTTCCAGAGAGCGGGACCTGTATGTGCCAGAGCACGACCTCCTTGACGAGATTTTTTTATTTTGGGGACCTGAAGTAAATGAAGGTTACTCGATCAAAGTGATCGGCCTGGTACATAGGGTTGAAAAGTTTTGGTCAAATATTTGGGGCCCTTTCCTGTCAGGCATCTGTGAATGGTACAGAGAATTTTGAACTTCGTGCGTTGCCCCACTGGCAACCAATGGAGTTTGGCTAGTAGAGGACGGGAGGGAGTCCTAGATGGAACAATGAGAACTAACCTTGCCGCCGTATTTTGGACTACTTGTAATTTGTTTAGTTGCCTTCATTAGTTGACAATAGAAGGCCATTACAGTAGTCCAGTCTACTGATCACTAGTGCCTGGACTAGGGTTTTCCTATGACTATCAGGTATATAAGGGAACACCCTTTTTAATAGTCCGATGGCTCTAAAGCAAGTGCCAGCAACTTGGTTGACATGATGTTTGAAAGTCAGGGCCTGATCGAATAACACCCCCAAGTTTTTGACCGTCTGCTTTGGGACAGGGACTGGTCCTAGTTCTGTGGGCCACCACTCCCCAGGCCATAATGTTGCCGCCTCCCCAAACAGTAAAACTTCCCTTTTGCCCACATTGCATTGAAGGCAATTCTCGGCCATCCACTTTGACACTGCCCTCATGCCTTCAGCAAAAGATTTTTGTAGGGCAGGTGTAAAAGTTTTAAAGGGGAACATCAGCTGGGTGTCATCAGCGTAGGATATCGGGGTAAACCCATAAGGCCTCACTAAGTCGGCCAGTGGGGCCACATACACATTAAATAATGTGGGGCTAAGGCATGAGCCTTGTGGCACTCCCCTGGTGAGCTCCCTGGAGGTGGATTTATGGGAGCCCAGCCTGACTTCTTAAGAGCGGCCAGAGAAGAAACTCTCCATCCAGGACAGAGCTACACCTCCCACCCCTACATCCTTCAGACGGTCGAGAAGCACTTTATGAGACACCGTATCGAAAGCAGCAGACAAATCCAACAGCACCAGAATCATAGACCCCCCACTATCCAGTGTCAACCTGATGTTATTGGTCACTTCTAGTAGGGCTGATTCGGTGCTGTGGTTTGGCCTAAACCCAGATTGTAAAGGGTCCAGGCCTTCTGCTGCTTCCAGGTGATTCGATAGGTGGGTGTTTACGTGCTTCTCTGTCATTTTACCGATGTAGGGTAAGAGGGAGATGGGCCGGAGGTTGGAAAGATCTGTCCAGGGGGAGGTCGCTTTCTTCCTAATGGGGTTTACCACCGTTATCTTCCATTCCCTCGGGACTTGTCCTTTCGCCAGAGAGGTATTCATAACTGACTGAATGGAGGGTCCTAAGATGGAGATCAAAGGGGCCACCATTTTAGCAGGAAGGTGATCATTTGGGGAGCCAATTTTCATATGGTTAATGAGGAGTGGAAGGTCTAAATCACTGACAGGTGGAATGGTAAAGAAAGGTGCTTTTAATAAGTGCAGGAGATACACATGAAGGGGGGGACCTGGTTCCTGTTCCTTGAGAAGCAATGATTTTATTATAAATCAGATTTATTTTGTCCTCAAAGAAGGTGGAGATCTCATCACACAGTATCTGTGAGGCAACGTCAGGGCTCTCAGTAGCTGACGGTTTTACAAAACTTAGCAGGATTTTGAATAATTCCCTCCGACAATTTCCCGCCTCATCTAATTGTAGGGATAAATTATTTTTCCTTGCAAGTTTTATATTCTTGTAATAATTTGACTGAGCTTCTAAGAACATTTTCTTTTCCTGCTCTTTTTTTGATTTCCTCCACGCTTTTTCAAGCCTCCTACATTTCTGTTTTTCTTTCCTGAGGTCAAGGGTATACCACTTTTCTTGTTTAGTAGGGGGATACTGCTTATGAAGTTTAAGCGGGGCAAGAGTGTCAATAGCTTGTTTAAGAGATTTATTGTACTTTTCCAATGCCACTTCTGCTGAGTCTGCTTCGGAGAACTGAGGTTGTTGCCAATGTTCACGCAGATTTTCAACAGATATTTTATGCCATTGGCGGCGATAAATAGGAGGAGGAGGTGTTTTTGGTTGTCGTTTGGTAGGTCCTGCCAGATAGAACTCAACTAAAAAATGGTCTGTCCAGTAGATTTCAGTGGCGGGAAGGCACCTAATTTTAGTACAATTGGAAAATATAGAGTCAAGAGTGTGACCCGCTATATGAGTAGCCCCACTATTTTTTATCTCAAGTCCAAGATTGGACAAATCAGCTGTTAGTTGTATTGATTCAGGGTCTTCAGAGTTATCCATATGTACATTAAAGTCACCGAGGAGAAAGAAATCCTCCTTGGCTCTAACATGGGGGGCCAGTAATTCCAGAAGAGAAAGAGCAAAATCTGAATTATGTCCCGGTGGGCGATATATTAATGCGCCTTTCCATGAGATGTTGCTTGCTAGGTTGATTTTAAATACCAAGATTTCCAGAATAGGGGTGAAACTTTGTTCTAACATTGCTATCTTAAAAGAGTCTTTAAATATGATAGCTAAACCCCCTCCTGTTTTAATTGGCCTATCCACATGTATGATTCTATAACCTGTAGGGACCCCTAATGTAATAGCAGTTATAGTATGTGGTTTCATCCATGTTTCGGTGAAAAAACAGATATCAGGTTGTTGGGTAGAAATCAGATCCCAGATCTGAAGTTGGTGTTTGGGAAAAGAACGTACTTTAAGGAGAAGACACTTCAGTTCTAGAGGGGATACTAATGAGGTAACATTGTCATGGGAACTATCTGTTGACACAGTTGATTGATATCGGCATTGTCGACATGAAAAGCAACCCTCGAGTTGTTTGCAAGATAATCGTGTAATACAGGTGCTTGTGGGTTCAAGCTGGCGTAAGGAGCTAGCGGAATAGGAAATAAAGCGAGTACCTGAGTTAGAGGGATTCATAATTCCTGGGCCCTAGCCCCTACGCCCGTCCTGTCGCGGACGGGCGCAGACGGGCAGCTCTTTGGCGGGTCTTCGGCGGGGCTGCGCGCCCGCGGTACTGCGAGGGCTAAATAGCCCTAAGGAAGTCAATCACTAGAGCGCTAACCGCTCTTCGTGCCGGCCGACCGGAAGTGCCTGCAGGTCCCCACGAGTATTGTCAGGGAGGTGGCTCCGGTAATCAGTGATGGCGTGTGGTGCAGGGGGGGATTGAATTTTACAAAAGTACACAGTTTAAAATACACAATATCACAGCTAAATATCATAGGACTTTTAAAACGCGCTAACAAGTTTTTCTCGAGCTCTTACTGCCCAGGTCAGGTCAGATCGCCATGCGGGTCAGAGACACTGCCACTGTCTCCTTCCCACAGCGAAACGCGCCCCTGCTCCGCCTAAATAGCCCTAAGGAAGTCAATCACTAGAGCACTAACCGCTATCGTGATGGAGAGGAGAAAGCCCTTTTGGGATTCAAGCGTCAACCCGCAGGTTCAAAACTGATAAATGCACCCACTGATTAGTCGTACCAGCTCAATGTATGAACTTAATAAACAATATTCAACTGTCTAACAAATCACAATCTTGGACATTAAAGTAGTGATAGACACAAAGTAGGCACGGCTCATGGACAGGCAGAGACACATAGTGGGAGTGGCTATTGGACAGACCAACCAGGGTCACAATGTTTTGCAATCTATAAAATGATCCTAAGCGTGCAAATAACAGATACCTATTTATGGAGAATAACGAGTGACAGAATTTTAATTTTTTTATTTTAGAACTTGAATCCATTCTGTCTTCTGGGCTAAAGGTATAAGCGCACTTCATGTTCCTACAGGAAAAGTTTCCAAAAATACAGATATTTGCACAGACTGACATGTCCTCATGGAATCACAATAAATGCTTGAACGTCGGGCCAATATAACTGATATAGAATTGCTGTTAGCGATCTCTCATTTCCAGGGTACAGAAGATGTTTCTTGCAGCTTAGCTTCGCCTGTCAGTTACCATCGCTGATGCAGTTTGTAAACATGCCCTGGTTCAACCTTCTGCAGTGTCCTAAAAATATTTCAGTCCCCGTGTTATACTGGAGAACCAGAGTATTGCAATCCCTTAGTGCGGAGTCCCATACACTGCAATCCCTAGACAGTCAACAAACCAGCCAATTAAGGACCGATAGTGTAGATCTCACTCCACAACTGAAATCACAGGCACATCATCCTCGTGACAAACATTTATTAGGTATTTTGCTTTATAATACCCTGTACAATGCCTGTTGCAAAGACAGAAAACTGTTGTGAGAAATCCTCCGAAACAACACAACCATCTACTTCCAGCTGAAACAGATGTGCACTGATGTTCCTGGAAGAGATGTGGCCTAATGGCGAGAGTTGCCAACGCAGCAACTGGGAAACTTGGTTTAAGGAGAAAATATACTTTTTCAGGACAGGCCTAAACTTAGCTTTTGGAAAATGGCCTTCTCTAAAAGGGCACACAGAATGTTTGTTAGCCTGAAAACTCTGAGCACCATACCAACCATTTGTGAGGTGTGGGCTCTGGTGGTACATGCATGGCGTGTGTGCGGTGGATTGAATGTAGTGCACAGTGACTGCATACGTTATGTAACAGATTATTATTTAAAATATATCTGGTTGTACTAGCAGTGCACCTACAGGCTTTAAAAAGGAAGTGAGACTAAATCACACACCCAAAGTGCAATGGTCATTATCAGGCTTAAGCATCTGAATAATGGGCTTAATTTAAATGGTTACAACGGTACTGCTGGGTTCAAGGTGAACGGTCCCTCTGTAATCGATCCCAAATGTGATGTGCAGGGGTAAGTTACGCCACTAGGTAAAAAAAATACATGAGGTAGCTAACAGTGCATTACAGAAGGGAAAAGTGACAAGGGTGCAGGTTACAAGAGAAACAAAGTACATTTGGAGGCAAAATACCGCAATGTATGCTAGACACTCAGGCACTAGAGCAAACGTAACATAGGTGATGGTGGCACTTGTGCAAGCAGCAAAGGCAAACAACATGTGAGAAGTAGCAAACAGTGTGTTACAAGGAAAAATTGGTGGCTGCGTGTTACAAAACAGCACCAAACTCAGGTACATGGACAATGCGGCAATAAATGGCAAATGCTCCACAGGGACTTGAGAGAGGCTTCCCTGTGACTTGTTCATGCTATATATAAGTCCAGGCATTGTTAGATTACCAGATGTCTTTGTCGGTCCCTTATTTACCCAAATAACGATTTATTAGCACTATTTGGGACTTGTCACTCTATATATAAGTGGAGGCACTGTAAGATTCCAGATGTCTTTGTCTTTCCCCTGTCCTACCCAAATAACGGGCATATTCAGCGGAACAGGGAAAAGTGAACAAATATGTTAATTTTCAGTAACCTCCTTTCAAGTACAGAATGAGGAAGAGCTAAGTAATCAGACTTCAGGCGACCAAAGAAATAACTTCTGAGAAGAACCAGAAAGCGAATTTCTGAGTGTTAAATTTCATACTGGGGTAGTCGTAAATACTTAGAACCCCTGGAGTTGACAGTACCCCTATTATTTTGGGCAGGTGAAGGGAGTGCAGGTAGAGTCACTCAAATACGCAATGGGGATAGGAGGAATGTTTGCAATTTGTCTAACCACTGGCAGTCGCTCGGGTAGTAGTGGAAGCCATAGGCTTTTTGACCAACATGCCACTTTTAGATTGGGTGGGTCAACGGATCCATGCAGAAGTTGATGGAAAAGAGAGGCCTGGGTGTCCTTAGACATGCACTCCTACAAGAAGAACTGGAGGGTATCGTGCAGGAGGCCGTGGTAGCAATGGGCAACAGGTTAGGAGCGGGCGAGTTCCCGTGGTCTGAGGGTGGCACTCGCAGGGCTAGATCACCGTTAGCGATAGAGCATTCCGCAGGATGGTCAACGGATCCATGCAAAAGTTAGTTGAAGTGAGGTCTGGGTTGTACCATTACAAGAGAAACTGAGGGGTACTACTACTAAGACAGGGTACACTTGTCTGGATTTGGAGTGGACATATCCCTCCCGGATGTACAAGTGGTACGAAACAGCGATGGGAAGTAGCTAGGTGGGTGGGGGGCTCTGTCATCGACGGAAGCCTCCTCCAGAGCTGTGGCAGAGTTACAGGACGATCTGAAGCAGAAGGGTACAGTAAGGGTACCTCTGCCTGGCACAGTAAGGTGAGCCAAGGACCAGGAGCCGAAGGAGGTTCCGGCACACCGCTCCGCCCAGACAGGGGGGGCGGGAGTGTAACGAAGTTGGTAATGTGCTGCACCGTCAGAGCATCGACTCGCCGTGCAAGATGGCTCCTTAGGCATGCGGGTCAGCGAGGGGCTGCCTGCTTTGGATCGCCTGTAAGGTAACCCACCTAAAACATCAAACGTGTGTTGTATGAAATAAACCTGCAACAGTTCTTTCCCATAAATATGTCTCCAGAGTGTCATTGGGGAGGAATTGTGTATATGTTTAAGCGGGCGGGAGTGAATGGCGGTGTGGGCACTATGCCGCTGACCGCGTGACCCGCAGGGGAACATGGGCGGGGCAGCGCTTTAGTCCCACCCGGCAGAACGCCAGCCGACACTGGTGGTGGGGCGCCCTGCCCCTCGTCTACCATCCAGGGGAGGGGCGAACCCCCTATATCAATCGCGGTGGCCAAGGCCCGGCCTCTCTCATCCAGCCTTCCTGCGGCTCAAGCGCTGTTCCCACCCTGAACCCTGACCCAGCAGCTTGAGCGGCGGCGCAAAGTAATAGAATGTTGCAATGTTTTCTTTGTGTTGCAGGCGGAGTTACAGGGCGATCTGGAAGCAGACGGGTACAGTAAGGGTACCTCTGCGGCAGAAGGGTGCAGTAAGGGTACCTCTGCCTGGCACAGTAAGGGTGCCTGAGCCAAGGACCAGGAGCCGAAGGAGGTTCCGGGAAACCGCGACGGCGCCCCGTTAGTCCTTCGGGCGGTTGGGGGGCCTGAACCGACTGGGGGTGTGCCACACCGCTCCGCCCGACAGGGGGGGCGGGAGTGTAACGAAGTTGGTAATGTGCTGCACCATCAGAGCATCGACTCGCCGTGCAAGATGGCTACTTAGGCATGCGGGTCAGCAAGGGGCTGCCTGCTTTGGATTGCCTGTAAGATAACCCACCTAAAACTTCATACGTGTGTTGTATGAAATAAACCTGCAACAGTTCTTTCCCATAAATATGTCTCCAGAGTGTCATTGGGGAGGAATTGTGTATATGTTCAAGCGGGCAGGAGTGAATGGCGGTGTGGGCACTGATAACTACAGCACCAGAGGGGAGCCGACCCCTGGCCTGCAAAAGCGCCCTGGAACATTCCGAAGGACGCTGGAGAATAACAGATAAAGCAGAGCGTGTAAAATAAAACAGGAACTAAAACGGTGACGTGGATTACCTAGATTCTTTTCATACTAATGTGGCATATGTCATCCCTCATATTGAATTCCCGTAGTTCAAACGCCGAATACCTATGTAATGTCTCAACGCGCTAGCAGGCATGAAGGCCGAGACACAGCCGACTCGCCGTGGGCAAAGCCCGTAACTCTGCGTCGAGTTTTGAATATAGTAGGCTTCTGCTGAGACCCGGGCGCGCCACAACCTGCGGGTCGTCAGTCTGCCGCTCTCCCAACTGCGCTGGTTCGGCCTCTTCGGCTTGGCAGCGCAGCAGAGACCTTCGCGATGCCCAGTTCTCGGGGGTCAAGGCCAGCACCGCGTGCGCCGCACCCCCGCTCGTCCAGAAAGCGAACCGGTGGCGGCCCGGGGAGCGGGGCGATGGCCTGAGACTGTTTTATGCCAGTTTTATGCCACTGGTGCGTCACTTTTTGTGACGCACCAGCAGTGTAAAAAATGCACCTTGTTGCGCCATATTTTAAAAGTGACGCATCTAGGTAGATGTGTCACTTTTTAAACCCCTGCGCCACATTTTACCTGCGTCAGGTATAATGTATGCAGAGGGGGCGTTCCCCCGCAAAAAGCCTCGTAATAGTGACGCAGTAAAATCTATGAGATTTCACTGCGTCACTTTTAGGACGCTGTTGCGTAAAAATCTTGCGCCTGCCTCACAGCAGGCGTAAGACGGACGCAAGCCCTTTCACATGGGGCTTTCCCCATGTGAAAGGACGCATTGCTGGAGTTGCGTCACTTTTGTGACACACTCCAGCAATGCGTCACTTTTGCGCTTACAGATATGTCAGAAATACTGACGTATCTCCTTGCGACATGATGCGTCATATTTAATGTATGACGCATCAGGAATGTCGCAAGGAGTGCACAGTGAAAAGTGACGCATCGCTGTTTTCACGCAACGATGCGTCACTTTTCATAAATGAGGCCCCATGTGCGCTCGCCAGTGGCACCATGGGGCTGAGGCAAGGCGACTGCCCCTTGCAGGCCGAGAGTCCGTGCCAGGTGCCAGCATCCGCTTCCATCCTGCTGGACCTATGAGGCCCCATGGCTCCTGGGAACCACCGCCTCCTGGACTCGCCCGCGTGAGGTGCCCGCGGGCGGGTGATGGGGGGGCGGAAGGGTGTCTCGGGCTAGAAGCCGCGGAGAAGAGGAATGCCACGCAACTGGGGGCTGGTGGCCCTGTCCGCCCAGGTCCAAGCCGAGCCCGAGCGAACCGCCCCAAGGGCCGCCCAGACCAGGTCGCACATCCGGCCTAAAGATGGCCACCCCTGGGTAAAATCTCTGTTTCGTGATGCCTGTGGGCTGGCCGACCAGCGCTTCCTCCCAGACTGCTAACAGCACTAGCGATAGGGGGCTGCACAAACCCATGCCCCAGGGAGGAAAGAACCCAGGGATTCATCTATAGTGCTCCGCGCCCGCTTGCCGGCAGAAGCTGAGGGAAAAAGAGGTGTCCAGCACAGCTGGAGACACCCCAGCGCTTAGAAGCGTGCGAAAGGTTCCCAATGCCGGGGGAAGCGGTATGGTGAAAATCGGCGGCGGGGTGTGGGGGGAAGGGTGCTGGGGTCCAACCACCCGACCCCCGGCGAGTAGCACGCTACTCCGGGACCCATAGAGGATGAGTGTTGAATTAGAATGGTGAAACATGCAAGTACATTTTAAGTGGTGGATAGGTTAGTCAGTTATTTGGATTCGGAAGGATAGTAGAAGGATAGAAGAGGAAAGAAGAGTTGTATTTATATAGCGCTTCTAACCCCTGATAAGGTGTTGAAGCGCTTTTCTGGTGAGTAGCAGGCTACTCTGGAACCCATAAAGGATTAGTGTTGAAAATTAGTATAGTATAAATATGAAGTAATTTGAGTGGTGGATATGTTAGTTAGTTTTTTGGATTGAGAAGGGTTGGGGAGGGGTAAAAATGGAAAAAGGTTTGCATTTATATAGCGCTTGTAACCCTGATGTAAATGTAAATGTATTTGAGCTTATATAGCGCACAGCTACCCACAAAGGGTTTCCCGGCGCTTGCTTAGGGAACCCGTCCTGGTATTCCCCTGTGAGATAACCCCGGCAGGGTATCCACAAGGTGAAAGCCAGGCATCCCGCCGCGAGGGGCCGTTGTGGAGATTAAGCAAGCTATTGCCCAGAGTCGCAGAGTGTGAACCCGTGAGTTGAGAAGGCACCGGAGCGAGAATTATCGAGTCCGTGGAATTTTTGAGCCCAAGACCCGCCGAGGCGGGGAATTGAACCCTGGTCCAGGGCCGATCTCAGCTTCCGGGTCTGCCGCCTCTAACCCCTGAGCCACACTTCTGGGGGGTTGAAATGCTTTATTGGCGAGTAGCACGCTACTCTGGAACCCATAAAGGATTAGAGGTGAATTAGTATAGTGGAATATAGAATTAGAGAAGTGAACATGTTAGTCTTTTATTTTGATTAAAAAGGATAGTGGAGGGATAGAAGAGTGAAGGATTTCTTTTGTTAGTCATTGCAGTAGGAGTAGGCTTTGGATGAGTAAAAAGGCTTTTGGGAGGGGAGGAGTCAGAGGGGAGAGTTTAGAAAGGTTTGTTTTAGGGGATCGGTGTGGTAAAAAGAGGTGTCAGATGATGCAAGAAGGGGTAGAGCAGGAGAGAGTCTAGAAAGGGTTATTTTGGCTATCATAGTAGTGGTATGGGGTTTGGGATAAATGTGAGAGTGGATGTACAGGATATATTGATAGATGTATAGGTTCAGAGATAGGGTAGTGCCTTAGAAGGAGTAGTAGAAAGAAGTTTGAGATGAGTCAGAAAGTTGGGTTAGACAATATATTGAGAGAAGTATAGGCTGAGAAATAAGGTAGTGCATTGGAAATGCTAAATTAGAAGAAAGTGATAAATATATAGATCCATAAGTACATTAAAAGTATATAGATGCATAAAGGAGGTAAGCATATGCAGATTAAAGACATTGATAGAGGTACTGCATTGTTCAGGCGAAAAGTAACAGACACACAGATCCAAGTACATAGAGGTACATAGATGCACAGTGGAAGCAAGTACATGCAGACCAAAGATGATTTTTTGTCGTTTTTATAACAACATAATTATTGTACATGTTTATACACAGCAATACAAAAAGAAGAACATATCTATAGTGAAAATAAATGCTTATCTACAGAAGGACAAATACATAGGGTGGGTCCTAATAAATGGGAAAATGGGCAGCTTTCCTGGCCCTGGTCCAGACCAGTCTTCACTGGGCTCAAACAGGCACTCACCCTTGTCCACTCCACCTTAGCTTCGACGCCAAGGCTCAGACGCCCTAAGCCTTGGCCTTTTATAGCCCTAGTAGTCAGGTGATCCCTTCAGCCAATGGGAACCCTAGCCCTAACACTATCTAATCACAACACTAGCCCTAAAATCTAGAACCAATAGGAGACGAGGACCTTACAGCTACTCTTAGCCCTAGTCCAAGCACCCAATCAGTTTAAAAAACCCTGATCTCTACGTCCCATAGAGGCCCTAGCCCTACCGGTAGTCTCAACTCTAGTCCAAGCAACCAATAACACAGAAAGCCTGAGCCCCTACTTCCAATTAAAGGCCTAACCCTAGCCCTAGTCCCACCCTAGTCCCAACAACCAATAACACAGGAAGCCCGAGCCCCTACTTCCAATAGAAAGCCTAACCCTACTCTTAGTCCCACACCTAGTCC
This sequence comes from Lissotriton vulgaris, assembly GCF_964263255.1. Taxonomy (NCBI): domain Eukaryota; kingdom Metazoa; phylum Chordata; class Amphibia; order Caudata; family Salamandridae; genus Lissotriton; species Lissotriton vulgaris. Next base: position 14 of record NW_028242230.1, on the reverse strand, counting down.
AGCAACCAATCACA